>NW_007728379.1:28822-63530 GCF_000696425.1 Galeopterus variegatus
ATATATATATATGTACCATCATATATATATATATATATATATATATATATATATATATATATAAATAATTTGTGACCAATGAATCTTCTACAAGTTGACATCTAACATTGCAGAGTCTTCGACCTAATCAAGAGTAAACAGTAAATCAAACAATATTGCATCCCTAGAGTTTAGAAACTAGATTGTTGAGGGCCTAGACAATTGTATACATCTTAGGCAGGCTTATTAGACAATGCTGTATTATGACTGAAAGAGCTTTCAGTAATCTTTTTGCCTTATTTCCAAGGTTTGGATACATTTTTCTTAACAAGTGTGGCAGACCTTCCACTTTTAAAAGGAAACAGATCAGGATTTATTTGTGAAGGTTTTCTGATATTAAGAAGAGGCTAAATAAAACATGCTTAAGAAACTGGTAACTCTGGATTGCCACCTTGCAACCCAGGTATAAACCATTATTGAAATTGAAAACTCCAAAAATATTCAATTCATCATTTGATGCCACTTATTCTATTTATTGTGTCTAGTTAAGTACTCTACATTCCATTATTAAGTCCTATTATCCAACTTTTGAAAGCCTAGTTAACAGGACAGTCTCTTGTTCAAATGTCTTTACCAGATATTTCAGGCCTCAGCTCCCTGTGTTTTTCTGAAAATTTTAGCTGGTTTGCTTTCTCGTGTAATTTTAACCTAAGAGACAAGCTGCTTACCCTATCAATATTTAAGAAATTTTCAAGGCAATACTGAGAATGAAAGAAGTGTCTAGGCAAAGTAAGACCCAAACCATTTAAATCCTTATTACAGTATTCTTAGGTAGAGGAATGCAATTTGAAGATATTTTTAAAAAGAGGATTTTTCTTACTACTTTTTTCCTTGTTGTTCTAGATACTTAACCCACTGAGCCATTATATTTCAAACCTCAGGGGGAGGGCAAATCATCCCAGAACAAAGAAATCAATGCCCAGCTTTGAGTTGCAAACTAGACTTTTAAAATTGCACAGCAGAGAAAATAGTCTTGAAACCCAATGCTGGCTTCTTGTGAGATTTTGTTTTTTTCCATTTCCAAAGGATTACATTTGCATATAAAGAACCAAAGTTTGGTGGACTCCTAGTTTAGAGTTTATTCATTCATTCACTCATACTACAATTATTTATTGAGCATCTATCAGGTACCAGGGCATACAATAGCAAACAAAATAATGTGTTCGCATGGAGTTTATGATCTGATGAGTGAAGGTAGACAATACCTATATCAGCAAATAAAAAATAATGTCAGGTGATAATAAGCACCATGGGGAGAAAAAGGCAGAGAGAAGGAGACAAGGAGGGTCACAGAGGAGGTAGGGTTACTATTTTATATATGACCCTTAAGGAGTGTAGGTCACTCTGATATGCAAGTGGTCAGGGATAGCCTATGCAAAGGCCTGAGGCAGGAGGTGGCTAGAGCAGTGTCACAGAAGTAGAGGGATGGGCACATCACACAGGGCTTCACAGGCCAGTGTCAGAACTCTGGATGTTATTGAGTGAAGGGAAACCAATGTAGGGCTTTGTAGAGCAGAGCAGTGATGTTGTGTATTTGAAAGGGATCCCTGTGGCTGCCATTCTGAATATAGACTGCAGAGAACCAGGAGAGAAAGCAGAGACCAGTGAGGAGGCGATTGTAATAATAACAGTTGAAGGATGAGGGTGTCTCAGACTCTCATGGTAATGTAGAAGGGTGAGGAATTATCAACATTTGGACATACTTCAAATAGTGAGTCAGAACCATAAGACACCAAAGAAGACAAGGTTGTGACTAATGGGCAGGAGGGAGCAGTGGAGCAGATATGAGCTGAGCTAAGATGGACTGAGTCTCCAAGAACTGCTCCAAACCCTTTCCCCTTTGCTCCAGCCCAAGTTCTGGAGACCAAGGGGAGATGGGGACCCTTGGATAAGTTTGAGAGGATTCTTGAACAGGGGTTGTTTGTCCTATAAGGACAATTATGAACCCCACAGAGAATTAGACACAGAGAATTGCTGCACCCTGCATAATATTATGATGGTACAGGAGCAAAGCTGGGGGGAGGAGCTTGGGAAGATGAACAAGAGAGCCACTTCTTGGATTCTTATGCATCCTACATGGTGAACAATCAAAAGTTTCCCATAACCCTGAGAAGGGAACAGTGGTAGGAGAAAAGAAAACCAGCAGACCAGAAGGATCTGTGGCTAGGATCAAGACACAGCATGCAAGTACTTGTTTACCACAGCCCATGGCAGGGCCAGAGTTGCTGGTGACAGCAGATGAATAAGGATTAGATTCCAATACCCAAGACCAGGTCATCTGAAATATGCCCCAAGGGATGCCAGCAAAGACAGTGTCAGTTAACAGGGACAGAATCTCCTCCCCCAAAAAGGATAACTCATCCTAACAGATGTAAAATGTATGCAGTCTTCAACAACAACACTGATAAAACAACAATTCCAGAAAAATTCCTATTTACTCTATCAGGGCTGAGTTGAAGGAGGAGCCATTATAATTCCAGAATCTTGAACTAGATAAGGGTCTTTAAGTGTCCAGGGTTATTTGTCTTAATAGAGATTTTCCCCCTAGCCTAACCAATTTTTCTTGCCTACATAGCCTGCAGCAAAACAGAGTAACAAGAGTAGCCACTTAGTTTGTCTTATACATGTTACTGGCTAAACCACTGAGATTGGGTACTATGATAAACAAAAAAGGCTAATTGCTTCCAATTTTATTTATGGTAGGAGCAGTGTAGTCCCAGCTTCCCCTCTACTCATGCACATATATATTCATGCTCTCCTAAGGTCTTAGATTCTCCATCTGTAAAATGAAGGGCTCGTGAAGAAAAATCTTTAAAATTCTTTTAACACTAAACTTGTTAGACTTTCTATTCCTTCTCTTTTCCTTAACTCTCAGCTGTTCTAAGTCATTAAAACTAGAAGCTGAGCATGTCCAGAAGCTAAAGACCCTCTGGTGGTGACAAATTTAATCTCTATTTTTTTTTAGTGTATGTGGAAGTGCTCTAACCAGTCATCCAAAGGGCCAGCTAGATGCTTCCACCCCCAGGATCACTCAAGTAGAGGATGGAGAGCAGTCTTCCTAGAGAACAGCTGCACTGGTCCGATGTGCCTCTGAAGGAACTGGCTTCTGCCTGATCTCTATAGACACCCCTTTCCTGACTGACTATGTTTCCAAATGAGGTGAAGTACTCAGGCTCAAACTGAGTGTTTTCTTATGCAAGGCAAGGAGGGATAGGGAGAGAAAACGGGGAGAGATGATCCGACTGGAAGAGACATATAGATGAGCTGGTGTTTTGTTAGGAGGAGATGTGGAGGGGAGGGAGTTTGAGATGCAGAGAACTGTCAAAGCCATGTGTGAGGAAAGGGGAGGGAAAAGAGCAAGATTTACATCAGAATAGCAAGTTGTCAGGTCATCGATTTGGCAGAGCCCAGGGTCCTTATAAGGTCAGAACCTTAAGTAGATGGTACCATTTTTAGGAAGGTTTAAAGTATGAGGCCAAGAAGTCTATTTCACAAAGTCAACAATTCAAGAAAATATGACAAGGTCCATGTGATTATCTGCTAGATGTGTGGGTTAGCAAGTAGTAGAACATGAGTAATTGCGACCCAAACCTCCTTCTGTCTTTGGCCTTCAAGAAAAAGGAAGTGATATGTTTGAAGATGAATGTGTAAAGGATTTCTGGCAAATTTCAAACAGCACTTGACTTCTGTGGGCTTTTTGACTCAGATTTAATACTTGTCTACATTATTCAATTTCTTTGAACTGCTGGGGAAAAAAAAGTTTTCCTGCTGAAAAGAAAAATCTTCAAATGTTTGTAAACTGTTTTCAGTTCTTTGAAGTTCCTATTGTCATATTCACACGAATTTCAATTAAGCATAAATGAATTAGAATTGTGGGGATTTAATTTCCTGAGAACCATATATGTTTTCTAAATGAATAAACTCATCTATAAAGAACCAACAATGTGCAAGACAGGTAAGGCTTTAAAAATTTTTTTTCTTTTTATGGTTTCCGACTTTTTTCTTTATCTATACAGGATCTCCCTAATTCTATCCACATACTGGCTCCAGAATAAATCACTAGGGTGTCTACACTTTAACACTCATTCCATAACCTGTGTGTGAGTTGGGTGTCTGCAGCTTAAATTTAGATTGAGTACAGTGGTAGGGTGAAAAGAGCAAAGGCCTTAGACACAAAAGAACCTGGTTGGAATCCCCATTCTACCATTTAAAAAAAATCTTCCAAGATCATTTTTATCATCTGTATAGCAGTAAAAACAATATCAACTTCCAGTTTGGTAGAAAAGAGAAATGAGAGTCTCTCTGTGAACCTGGTATATGATATGGTGGGTGCTGACCAGTGACTCCTTCTCTTCCTCCTTTTCCCTTCCTGACCCCTCTCCTTACCCCCCAAATATAACATTCACTTGCACAGTCCCTTTCCTAAAAACTTCTATTTTCACTAAAAAGCCCACCCACTTCATAACTTTGAAAAAGTGATTTGTGTCCTCTGGGATCAGTCTCTTTTTCTGTAAAGTGAGGAAGTAAAGGTGATCGCTGAGGGACCTTACTTCTATCACTGCCATTCAGTGAGTCTGGGGGATCGCACGTACTTCCTGGCTCAGCTCTTTCTTGGCTGTTCATTCCCTCCCTCCATCCCATGAATCTCACAGCATTTCAGTGTAAGTCAAATAATGGGTGCTCCAGATCAGACACAAAGGGCCTGCTGATAAGACTTAAGCTTAGAAATGGGCTAATAGAATTTGCTGAGAGCTACCTATACAGGAATTGGTGTTTTTCCTCTTGTTTGCTGTCTTTTTCATTTCAAAACCTTATGATTTGGTGGAAGTCTCTGAGAATTTTCTATCTACTGACAATTTTCTATCTTCTGACAATTTAGCACAACCTGCTTGTATATATGGTTTGTTACCCAATCTGGTAGCAATTGTAGTAGTTTCCAATAATAAACTCCTAAAGCCACTGTAGCTAATTTATATGTTTTAACCACAACAATTGTATGGGTAGGCTTTGAAAATAAGCTAATAAAATATGGAATTCTTGACCAGGTTGACACAGATCTCCAGAGACTTCTATCATGCATACCCCTGTTAGTCTTAGCACTTGGGTATGAAAGATTCTGGTATCGGATCTCAAGAAGTGATCACAAATGTGTACAACTGCTGATAAGGTAAAATGATTATGCATTTCGTTCCTTTAATCTCTAAAACAAGTACTGTGAATTACTAATTCACTTTATGCATAAAGAAAAATCCCAAGAATTCCATGATGCTTTAATGTAGTGGAAAGTGAACTCAAATCGTAAGACCTGGGTTTGAATCTGGTCTCCCACTTTCTAGCTGTGTTAACTTTCTGAGCTTTAATATCTTTATGTATAAAGTTGGGATAATAATCCCTGTATCCTAGGATGTTGTATGGATTAAAAGAATTAGTATATATAAAATAACACTTTAGAGTCTGAAGCACAAAAGTTAGCATTATTATAAAGGAACTTTTACTTTTGTTTATAATAACACCATTCCTATTATTGTTTTTAATTTTTATTATGTATTACCAGATGCTGGGTTCTTTAATATGCCACTGTTTTTAAAAAGTGCTATAACATCCAGGAAAATAATAGATGCTCAAAGAAAATCTGTAGCAATTTCTTACTTAATAACTAAATTAGATAACCAAAAATAAGTTTATTCTTTGTATTATTATTATTATTTTTTTTTCCTTTTTGTCTTTTTTCGTGTCTGGCAACGGATCGCAACTCTCAGTGTCGCACCCGTACCGGACTGGGACCGGCAACGGGATCGCAACCCTCGGTGTTGCGCCCGCACCTCGCTCAGCCAGTATGCGGGAACCAGTCTGTATGTGGGATCCGAACCCTCGGCGGGAGCGCCGCCGCGCTCCCAAGCGGCGCACTGTAGCAGTGCGCCACCAGGCCGGCCCTATTCTTTGTATTTTTTAGCCATGTACTAAGAAGGTGGTGCCTAAGATTTCAGGATTGGAATTTTTTTCTTTTCTCAAGGGTATCTTGAGTTGATTTTGAGCACGAAATTATTCCTTTGTCATTATACCTAAATACAGAGCTGATATTTAATACTAATACACTAATTACTGAGTATTAATACAGTAATCCTTCTGTCCTTATTGTTGTAATATTAAAATATTTTCATATTCTGCTATTCCAAGACCCTCCTACCACCTCAGCCTCTGCCCTTCTCCAATCTTCCACAGTCCATCAACTAACTGGGTTAACTCCTGGAATTGATGGGGGTCTTCAGAAACTTGGTAGAGCTCTAAAGGCATCCTTTTTGATTGATTGATGGATGCCATGTAGAACTGATTGGTAACCATTTTGAATACCATTCTTACCTAAGTTCCATATTGAAGGCTGAGTGGCTCCATTACTCCTAGAAGGGAATAGCTTCTTGTTGAGAGAGTGCTTGATGAAGAGGACACAAGCAGCACTTTCCCTTCAGTGCCTTGCCGACATTAATCTGAAAGATTTAATGCAATTCTGAAATTGATTTAGACCTGTACTTTATCATAAATTATTCTGAGGAGACCGCCCGGAGGTGGGTGACTTCAAAAAGCATAAGAATCATCATGTCAGACTCTTTCCAATAATAAGCTATTAGATTTTTAGAGAAGAGAAACAGGGGGAAATGTGTACAAATGGAAACCATGCTAAAAAGAAGTACAGTTGTCCACCTTTAACAGAAAGACCTTTAACATGACTCAAATGATTTAAAAAGAAGTGAAATTAGTTTGGTCTAGTCTATAGCTGGCATTCACACTTCTAACAGAAACAAATGGATCTCTGTGGAATTACCTAGATTTCCACTTATATTTACCAAGTTTCTCTGTTAAAAAGGGAACGAAATTTACTCTTTGATACCTGCATCTGGAGGAAAATAGAGTCCTACTGGCCAGCTTTCTGCTCCCTGTCCAGTTCAGGTGAAGTTATATTGCAACAGAGGATGTATTAGAGACAATCAAACACTTTCTAGTAATATTAAAGCCAATTTTGCAAGCACCATTTTAGAATGAATTAATAATAATAAGAAGAAGAAGATAAAAACAACAGCTATGCACTGGCCAGCTGCCAAAACCAACCGAAACAAAAAAAACCCAACATCTAATTGTATAGCTACCATTTATACTGTGCTGGGTACTAGACCAAGTAAATAAGAATTGACTATGTTCCAGGTACTATAACAAATCTTTTATTTGCATTATTTCATGTAATCTTCATAACAACCAATGAGATGGATATTATGCCCTGTATATGGATGTGGAAATTGAGGTTCAGGGAAATTTATTTGTCTAAATTTCCAAAGTAGTTAAGTAACAGAACCAGGAATCCAATGTAGGTAATACACTATCTAGCTCAATATTCCAATTTATTTTAGGAGATGTTACATGTGATTCACCTGTTTGTAAATTTTAGGGGATGGTGCACATTATTTATCTGTTTGTTATTCATGCCTGTCTCTTCTGGGTTATCTCTCCCCGCCCCCTAATAAATTACAATAGCATAATAAGCAAAGACTGCATGCCCCTTCATTCAATTTTTATGTGGTGCCTTTTCACACATATACTTGGTAAATTTTTATGTACAGTAATCATGATGACAAGGATTTTGTTTTCTTTTATGGACTACTCCCCACTTTCCAATATTATTAAGTTTTTTTCTTTTAATAAATTAGCTGAATACAATATTTTCTCTCTATTATTACTGCTACCACTTATGCTATCTTCACTAAATCTTAGAAATGTTGCTATATTTCAACTAAATTTATGTAAATATATTCAACTAAATATAGATCATTATGGGCTTCATCAGTAAAGCTAAACTCTTAGACATAATATTATATTTTTGTAAGTACAGTTAATCCCTTTCCCTATCTCCATACAAGGCAATTGACTATTGGCTACAGCCTTGCACATACAGTTATTATTTGACTGGCTGTGGGGCTTGGGCGGTAGGCACAGGTAGTTCACAGAGGGCAGGAAATGACAGGCAACCCGTCCTCATAAAGTGGGGAGGTGAAGAATGGGTCCTGCAGTCCCCAGAATTCTATAGGCTCCTTGGGTCAAGCTGGAGAAATAGGTACCAGAACTACTCTTGGTGACTAGAATTTCCTACTAGTCACTGAGCTTAGAATCCCTCAGGG
Source organism: Galeopterus variegatus (assembly GCF_000696425.1). Classification (NCBI taxonomy): domain Eukaryota; kingdom Metazoa; phylum Chordata; class Mammalia; order Dermoptera; family Cynocephalidae; genus Galeopterus; species Galeopterus variegatus. The sequence continues at coordinate 37,027 of NW_007728379.1, forward strand.
ACATTTAAGTGGGAGCAGGAAACTTGCCACCAGGTGGTGCTAAAACACAGCTGAGCATTGGCTTTGATTATGAACCTGGATCCCCAATACTGCCCCTACCCCCCACTCCTGCCCACAGCTGGAAAGATACACATTATATATTGTAGAAAATACAGAGGCTTGGAGTCAGACAGACCTGGGTTATATCCTAATTTTTCCAAGGTTATTGGAAATCTAAAATAAGTTAATCAAGTCAGAGCAAGCAGGGGAAGAACAGTGCTCGACATTGCTGGTCACTCTCCAAGTGTTATTTGGACCCGACCCTGGAAAGAATTGACTTGGCCTGCAGTTTGTTCCTTAAATATCAAATGAAGTTTTTCTATTTCTACTCTTGCATTATTGAAAGCAGGGTGACCTTTTCTCACATGATGTTGAATCCAACAGAATAAACATGTTTCCAGAATGAGAATTATTTGTGAATAATTGAACCACACTTTGCCTCTAACTGATCCACTGGCTTCCACAAGGCACCCCGTTAGGGCTTAGCATAAACTGTTGAAAAGCAGATGTCATACCCCAGTGATGTCTGGAAATGGAAATGGCATTCTTTGTGGAGGAGCAGAGGTTTGCTGGCAGCTTTACAAGAACTCATCAATAGAGGAAAAGCAACATTGAGTAATAGCCCAAGAGAGCTAAGCAGAGAGAGTAGAGAAAAGAAAGAATCTTAGAAGCCGATAACAAGACAGCTTGAAGAACAGACAGTACAGGACTGCCTGGCACACCCCAGATGAGTATGAGTATCGAGTGTTGTCTACAAATTTTGGTGATAAGGCCAGGGATGGAGGATAAATAAGCATAGGAAATGTGGCTGACATTCTGGTATTCTACTCAAAGAAGCCAAAGCCCTATGTGAAACTTTCTGAAAGGACAACAGTAAGGCAAGGCAGCACATTGGATGTTGAGAGCCTCAAACTCTAAACCCACAGACTGGAGTGTGTTTCTGGTCCCAGAGACACCTCTGATTTGGGATGAAGCCTTGGCGTATGCCTAGACCTCTTTAGGGCCTTTGTCCACAGGGATCTCTAATGCGCCTTCTAGATAAAAATTCTTACAATTATGTTTTCATGAATGGAAAAATATGAGTGCAAATAATAGTCTTTATGTAGGAATTCGTACAATTTCACATGAGGTAGAAGAAAATTGCAATACAACAAAAAAAAGGGTATAGCTTTTCCATAAATGCAAGTGAGATAATCTAGAGGCACGTCCTTGGGAATTGCCCAGCATTTGAAGGGTTAACAAAGGTATCAGAGAAACAATAATTACTATGGCTAATCTGCCATTAATTTTTCATTTCTTTTACTCTTTCTGAAAAAGAACATAGGAAATATCAGAGGAAATATATGTGTGGGATAAAGCTACTCCCAGATGCCTCAAATGGTTTCTTATTGAACCCAGAAACACCTGAAATCTTTCAACTCCATGATTCCATGGCAGATCAGTTTGATGTTCCCATTTATTTCTAAAGAAGATTATGAGCTCGTATATTTTTTCTAAGTCAGCCAAACCTTACTCTTCAGAGCAGCTCAGCAGGCTTTCTGAAGGTAGTGAGACCGAATTTTCCCCAGGATTTAAATTACAGAGAAAAAGATAAAATGATTTCAGAAGCAGTATTTTAACGCCTCTAAAACAAGCTAAATTGAAACTCATGGTCAGGATATAACATCTTGGTAAAATGTAAAAGATCTTTGTAAAAGATGTCTGGAGAAATAGGAATTCTCCCTGGGACACCTGTTTGAATGTGGGAGCAAGCAAGGGAGCAATTCAGATGGTCAAGGCTGTGACCTGGCTCTTCAGTTGTAAGATGAAATCGGGAGTCTAAAAGTTAACAGCTTTTCTTACTTTATTTTTTATTTTCTTTCTTTCTCTTTTTTTTTTCTGATATGTTTTAGAAAGAGTCAGATTTGGCATTTTCAAACTCAAAACTGCTTTAGTCTGTTTCTGCTGTTATATGTGACTTAATATTCAAGTCTTGAATTTTTGAAACTGTTCTTACCATTTCAGAAGGGCTGAAAACACCACTAGAGCAAATCGAAGATAGGCTCACTCTCACTGCCAAAATTGCCCTTTTGGAAAGAGCAATATTTTATCTATGAAAGGAAAAAGATCATATTGTGAAGATGCTTTGAAAAGTATAAATTATTATTATTATTATTATTATTATTATTTTTTAAAGATGACCGGTAAGGGGATCTCAACCCTTGGCTTGGTGTTGTCAGCACCACGCTCAGCCAGTGAGCAAACCGGCCATCCCTATATGGGATCCGAACCCATGGCCTTGGTGTTATCAGCACCGCACTCTACCGAGTGAGCCATGGGCCGGCCTGAAAAGTATAAATTATTTTAAGCAATAATATCATTAAACAATCAGCACATGTCACCTGGTATCTTGTGTGCCTTCTTCGTTTCCCACACTCACTATCCCAGGCCTGTGGAGAATATAATAGACGTAGGATGAGAGTGATGCTCACCGGTGACTTGGAGAGAAATTAAATAAATACATTATTTGAGGCAGTGTATATTAAAACTGAGTGTCATTTGACAATGTGTAAAATGAAGATTCAGAAATGGAAAAAATAAAAGAGACCTGAAGTAGTCAAGGATACTTCATGGAGATGAGACATAAGCTAGCTCTTGAAGGAAGGGGATGGTTTGGAAAAATTGAGGAACAGATAAAATTGCATTGAAGTTAGGCTATATGTACTGAGAGGGGAGGGAAGGAGGAACGAAAAGAACAAATCATAGAATCAAGAACAGGAGTGTAGAGTGTGCATGTTAGTGTTGAGGCTGGACCTGGGAAGAAGGGAAATAGACTGAGGAGTTGGCCTGGAGGCACCTACTGATAGCTTCAGGCAGGGTGGAGTTGAAGGAAGCTTCGGAGCCAACATAGACAGTAGAATAATGGTGACCAGAGGCTGAGAGGGGAGGGGAATAGTGGACTAACGGGTACAGAACTATGCTACCTACCCTAAGTGATTCATTGTGTTGTACATGCATGTATTAAAACAATGCGCTGTATCCCACAAAAATAAATATAAATAAAATTGAAAAAAAAAAGAAAAAAAGAAAAAGAAGCTTAGGAGCCAGGCAGAGCCTCTTTCATCTGCACCTTGACTTCTGGTTCATTCCCACATCTCTCTAATCCATGCTCATAAGGACAACAAGACAAGGATTTTCTTATACTAGCTGTGGAAGCATTTCCTGCCCTAATCACCCACCACCAGACCTGAGAGTCTACCTTGTTTTAAAGCTATTCAAGCCAGCTTATCACCAGACCTTCAAGACTGCTCTTACTTCTTTTTTTTTTTTTTTTTTTTTTTTTTTAAAAAGATGACCGGTAAGGGGATCTTAACCCTCGACTTGGTGTTGTAAGCACCACGCTCAGCCAGTGAGCGAACCGGCCATCCCTATATGGGATCCGAACCCGTGGCCTTGGTGTTATCAGCACCGCACTCTACTGAGTGAGCCACAAGCCGGCCCCAAGACTGCTCTTACTTCTAACATGGTATTTGAAGTTTTCTTTTCGTTTCTCTTTGTGCTGGACCAGATCTTACAGTGCTTAGCAGCTGGAAGACTTCATCCTTGTCAGGGATCAGCTCATCCTCTTCATAGCTTGTTGAGCTATGCATTAAGCTGGGAAATAGTAGTCTAGGAATAACAATAAGTGAACATGATATAGACACAAACCCTAACTTTAAGAAGGTAAACTTTTCTCCCCTTTATAGGCCAACTACTCCCATTTATACTTATGGTATGTGCTTTGGAAGGATGTAAAAAATAAAACATAAAATTGTCTTTAATAGTCTATAGCAGATTTGCTAGAAACCTAAAAATAACTGAATGAGATTTGAAATACACAGCCATAGTTATTTTAAACAGCTTAAAGCTATTTTTAAAGCTGTCATAATTTGAGTTATTCTGAAATAAAATGGCAAAGCTTAATGCAAAGGTGAACTATGTTGAACTCAGTTTAGCATCTGCAGGTTGTTATATATAGCTGCCAAGGTCAAGGGTTTGAAAAGACTCTATTTTACTAAACCTAGCATAATTAATTTTCCCACGAATCTTGAACAAGTTCAAATATTGCAAGAAAATTGTCAATGAGTAAAATATTGAGTCCATCAGAACATTTGAATACCCCAAAGAGAATAAGGCCTTTATAGTATTAGGCATTTTCATATCGATTCATAATTTTAGAGGTATTTTAGAGGTAGATAGTATTTTAGTGCTCGTCACATTGATGGATTAAGAATTCACCATGCTATGTAGATTCTGAAAGATGTGGGGAAATTTTGAATTGTAGTGTACTTAGATGGGTTAAGAAGCCACCATGTCATCTGAGTTCTGAAGGATAGAAAATTTTGAAGTCTTCTAAAATGTTTTCACATGTTTTAAAGAAGACCATCAAAGGCAATAACAACATATACAGTATTCATATTTTTTTGACTTGCAAGAGAAACAAATGTTTACTGAAGAAAACATGTACAATCCAGAAAACTGATGACAATAAAATAAAACAATTTACTCTTTCCATAAATAATTTTTTGAATATGAACCATGTGTCAGCCCAGTGTTTTAAATGTGAATGCCATAGATTTAAACAAGACAGACATAGTAGAGGTCTTCAAGGAGCTTATTACCTCTTGGATAAATGAAATAACAACTGAAATAAAGTACGTGATAATTGGTATGGTGAGCAAAGTGCGGGTGCCATGGTAGCATGGTGCAGGTCCCCTTATCACGCACTTTAGATGCTACCTTTAACCCATCTAAGTACACAAGGTGAAGGCTGGTGGGATGGTGCTGAGGTACACGCGGACACCTGAGGATGAGTAAAAACTGCTTTAAGTGAAAGAGTGGCAGGAGTTGAATATTTCAACTGAAGGCAACAGAACATTTGAAGACCTTAATTAGGGAGGGAATGACAAAGTAGAGGAATTTTACGAAGTTCCATTGTTCAGAGTTAACCTTCTTGATATTTTTGCATATACCATATTATTCCTGTCTCTTTTTAAAGATGTATTGAAATTTATTTTAGCACACTTTAAGTCATATAATTTTATACCTGTTTTATTTACCTAGTAATAAATTGTGTTTATTGAACCACATTATTGAAAGTCTTCCATATAATGTTTAATGGTAACACAATTATCTGTGACATAGTAATTTCATAATTAGCCAGTACCTTCTCATTGAATATTTTGTATTCACTTTTTCTCTATCATAAAAATAGAACATTTTAAAAGGCAGTTTAAGGGCCAGCCCCTAGCTCACTTGGGAGAGAGTGGTGCTGACACATCAAATCAAGGGTTATGATCCTCTTACAGGTCATCTTTAAAAAAAAAAAAATTAAAAGACAGTTTATACATATCTCATTGTTTCCTTAGTATCTAATTACTGTTCAAAATGTATGCAAATTTTAAGACTTTTCATACGTGTTTCAAATAAACAAATCTACCCCAAATTAAACACTCACCAATATGAATTAGTGTCATTTAAAACTCTTTATTGAGAAGCATTTTTTGAAAAGCCTCTCGTGTGACATTAACCAATTGTCCTCATTAGGCATAAACTGATTTGGAGCCTTACCCTAAGGGCCTAGTATCTGAATATTATAGCACATTTCCTCAGCAAAGTCTGCTCCATGGTCATTAGCTGTTTTCTAAAAAATCCTTAAATTGAGCTTTGGGAAAAGCTTAAAGCAATGTTAATCTCTGATCCCTTTTTAAAAAAAAATAAAATAAGTGTTTCAGTAACATTTGCACAAAGCAGAACTCTTGACTCTAGGGCAAATTCCAGTAGCTTGTTCTAATGCCACACATTGGTGGTCACTTCTAACACCACACATTGGTCTTCATCTCCTCAGGGAGATGGCACACTGTTTGGAACTTGAAATGGATCATTGCATAAGACCTTGCATAAAGTGCCTCACAAAAGCAAGTAAGTAAATAAGCAAATAAAGAACTAGGCCACAACATGCCATGTCTCAGATTTTTAAAAAAGAAAAAGAAAAGAATGAGCACTGAATTGAAAGTCAGAAGACCCAGCACTGGTCTTCCTTTCTCCCCAGATCGTGATTGTTCCTTGAAATTAGGGAGCACAATCTGTCATCCCTGTGTCCCACTATTGTCTATGAGAGTGCCCAGCAAATGGCACTCAGTAAAAGCAAGTTGAATAAATGAATGAGTGAAGGGATGAACGAAAAAATGAATGAATGAGGATTAAACCCAAAACTCTTAGAAAAATAAAACGTGGTTTACAGCAACCTGGACTCAGTGCATAAGAGCCCACCACAGCAAATAGTCATAGACAGTTATCTTTAAAAGGGCCATTTTGTAGAATATAGCTTTAAGCAGAATGCTAGCCATAAGGAAGTCTTTTTGTAACCTCGGCTCACAGCACAGCTCATGAGGATACTGCAGGATTTAGTGCTCAGGAAGAGCAAGATAATAAGATCTAATCAGGAACTTGGTGAAATAACCATTCTTCCTTTGGTGTCACAGCTGTCTGGGAGCAAGGCATCGTCTGGCTTGTGGGAGCCGGATAACACCCAAGTTCCAAGGATGAATGAAAGAATTATAGGATCTGCCCTAAGATTTAAAAAAAAAAAAAAAAGGCCCAGTGCCTACGAGATTTTACATGGCAGACTTCTGATGGATCTAAAGTCCCCTTTTTGTTTCTTACACCTTTCCCTTTAAAAACGCTTGCCAAGGGCCAGCCTGGTGGCGCACTGGAGAGTGCACCGCTTGGGAGCATGGCGGCGCTCCCGCCGAGGGTTCGGATCCCATGTGGAGACCGGTTCCCGCTCACTGGCTGAGTGCGGTGCGGGCGCAACACCGAGGGTTGCGATTCCGTTACCAGTCAGTAAAAAAGACAAAAAGGAAAAAAAAAAAAAACGCTTGCCAAGGCTCCCGAGCCTCAGAGACAGTCTTAGTTTAACTCTTCCCTCAGATGTCTGATAATAAAGGTTCCTACCTCACACCAGCGTTTGGAACTTAGAAGTCTTTTGTTTCTTTGAGTGACGAGTGGCTGGACTTCACCAGCAATAACAAATGTTTGCATGTCCTGAGCCTACCCACCCTTGAGGGGATTGAGCCTACCCACCCTTGAGGGGATATTTCCATGGAGATAGAGGGGGCAGCCATCCCAACAAGTACCTCCATGACTTTGCTAATGGACAGATATGTATAATTTAGTTTTTACACTCTTAAACATATCTTGAGAGAATGGGCTTTGAATAGGTATGAGTTGTCTGCACAATCTTGCTTTCTCTGTGTTTTTAAGGGTAGTTTTCCATAGCATAGTTGTAATCAAGACTTGTGCCTTGAGAAGAGATCGAAATCCTAATTTTACTTCTTGGAAACAGGCTTAGTACCAGGGAACAAGGTGGCCTTTTCTCAAATAGTAAAAATTTTCCTCAAAATTAAAATTTGTCATAGATGGGAATGACATTGAAACCCTGTACCCTAAAGAATTTTGTCTGTTACAGAAAACCTAAATGATGAACTCAGGTACTTGAAAGAGAACTAGTGAAAAATTAAAAGAGAAGGGGAAAGAAATCATAGACTTAAAGGAGTGTTGGAATGAAGATTTGGTGATAGACATTTTACAAACCAAGGCAGCGTGGGAGGTCTTCAATTTATATTTTTAAATGTGAGCAGATGGGCTGAGCATTCTTACAGAAAGTGGATGTGTATGTCTATGTGATGAAAATGTAGTTCATGAAGGCTGTTCCTTTGCAGGTGGGAATAATATGAGCTTACTCACTTTGCAATGATAGGAGAGCTAAAATCAAATCCCCAAAACATTTCACATATGGTGACCCAGTTCTTATTTTTTTAATGTGTCCAGAGAGTTGTTCTTTCTTTTTATTTGGCAATTTGAGTGAAATAGGTAGCATTTTCAAGAGAAATTTGAATGTCAAGCATATATAAATTAGACATGTCATAGCAGAAGAGGCTCTCACAGTACTGAGTGTCATGGAGGTTAAGGGGGTCAAAAAGTGAAGACACATTTTCTGCTTACAAATCTAGTTTGAAAGGCAAAACTGCCATGGAATTAAGGAATAAGAGCAATTAATAAATATGTTTTGAGTATGTGCATAGGTGTACATGTTGTTGTTTTCTCTCGAAAGTCAGTAGAGGGTTAAGAATGCAGAACCAGAATTCTGGAACAAGAAGGCTTGAGTTCAAATGCTGACTCCACTGCTTCCTAGCTGTGTGACCTTAGGCAAACTTAACCTTTCTGTGCTTCAGTGCCCTCACCAACAAAAACGAGAGTATGGGGAGGAGAATAATAGTGCCTCTTGACAGAGAAGTTTGGGAGGATTAAATTAGTTAATTAACAAGTTTAGAGCGATGTCTGGCACATTATAATTTCTGTATAAACATAGTGGTTTCCTTTATTATTACTTATTTGGTATTATTCTTATATAATACAGGTAACTAGACTCTGAATTTCTCTTTCAGACAAATGTACCAAAAAATTTATTTTTATCATAGAGAACATAATTATCCTTTATGAGGTGACTGCACAATATTGCCATTTTCAATCATCCCCCATCCCCTTGCTATAACCCCTTTTACCAGACTCTGCTGTCTGCCTGCATCTTTCTTCAGAGCCAGATATTTAACCACATTTACTGTTTGTTATGAAAAAAAAAAGAGTAGTCATGTTTTGTTTTCTTTTAATTAAAGCATCCTTTTAAGGCTTCACCTAGCAACCCCACATTAGTATTTTAAGATTTATTGGATAAATTCATGTTTATTTGACCTATAAACTATAATTCAGTTCAGGCACCTACTATTTGCCAGTACTATGCACATCATTGTGAGTTTAGAAATACGAATAAAACAGTTGTTATTAGATTAAAATCCATATTGACATTCACATACATAATGACCGATTACTTTATAAACCTCAGTCATATCCTCTTAGTCTTAACATATCTCCATTCAAGATTCCTAATTTTTTAGTAAGTTCTTGTATGACATATGGCAAGATTTCCTCTTCCTTTATTCTCCATCCCAGCTTTTTTCTCTTTGTTCCAGCTCCATATCACCAGCATTGTCAAAATGCACACAGTATCCCAGGTAAATATGGAAGGATCATGTTTCCACTTTGCTACAAATACTTTTTGTGAGGATTTTGCTGCTGGAATTGAATACAACAGTACAGTGGGCTAAATATTTAGGAAATATTCAGTGACTCTCAGAACTATTTGTTCATTTTTAAAAATAATTATTTTCCTGTACTAAGGATACTGATATATGTCCATAGTTCAAAAGTAGGAAAGTAAAGAATAGAGAAGCATAAAACCATTTGTAGTCTCAACACTAAAAGAACATAGCTACCATTAGAGATATTTCTCTCCTCTCCCCTACCTCCTAATAGATTTGGGACTGAACTGTTGTTCTTTTCCTGCTTTTCAAACTTCATATTAAAATATGGGTATTTGTCTCATACCATTAAGTATTCTTAAAGGATCCATCTGATGGGTTTAACTATGATTTATTGAATCATTCTCTTTTTATAAGCATAGGCCATAGTATTCAAACAAAACACTGACTTGGTTTCCCTTCTGTACCTTTATAAGGCATTACTTTTTACTTTGAGTCACACAGTATTTCCTTAACTCTTTTTCTTTTCCAATCAGTCTTTCTTCTTAAACATTTGAGTATTATGGAAAATGTACAAGATTCAGAGTCAGTCATTCTAGTTAGTATGGCACTTGTGTGGCACTTGGCAAGTCACTACACTTGACTTAGGCTCTCTCATCTGTAAGATTGGGTAACTTTTATGCCTTTGTTATAACACAGTGGCTGTGCAGATGAAGTGGGATGGTCAATGTGAAATCATTTTACAGATTATAAAATGAGGGATGGTTCTCTCCCTGTGTTTTACTTTTCTAACCCAAAGGCAATATTGATTCATGGGTTTTTTTGTTTGTTTGTTTTCTTTTGTTATTTTTTTTGTCAGAGAAAAGACTGCATTAAAGTTCCACCTAAGAGCACTGTTCAACTGCCTGGCCTCTGGAAGGATTTCTTAATGTTTAACCCCAACTGACCCCTTTCCCTCAGTGACCTGATTTATCTGATGATTTTAAATGAAGGTTATTTGAATGATAAAAGTACAATTCTAAAATATCCATTATGAATAACAAATCTATTGCTGAAAGAAAACCTTAGTTATTTCTTTCCAAGTATCTCTGTTATCCCTATCATAGAATATAAAGTTATAGTAGTGACAGTGATATTAACATAATAAGTACAATGTGTTAAGAACCCATAAAGTAATAGTTAGGTGCCTCAGATATCAGTTTAAATCCTCTTAACAACCCTGCAGGTTATTCATTGGGGTGAAAGGTCTATTATTAGTCCAAAATCACTTAGAAAAGAAATACAAAGTAGATTTCAGAAAACAAAGTCATCTTTCTTAAAAATTTTTTTATTGAAACATATTGATTATACATATTTGACTACAGAGTTGTATTTCAATACATGTATACAATGTGTGATGATCAAATCAGGATAATTAGCATACTCATCATTACAAAACTTAATCATTTCTTTGTGATGAGGATATTAGATCTCCTCTTTTCTAGCCATTTGATAACATGCAATAAATTATTATTAATTATTAGAAAGAAACTAGGCTTAAGAGGAGATACCAAAGGCAAACCTAATGGCTAAGTGGAACTAGCAAAAGAAAAAGGAAAAACAAGAAAAGACTGTAGTGTGGAAGCCCTCCCTTTCTCCTCCTCCTACTCCACCTTCTCATCGTCCATGTCACTGTGCTAGCCCTTCCGCCACTGGGCTGTGGGTACTGGCTAAGTGAATGTCCTCTATTCCAAACCTTAGTGCATTAGGACAGGGCTGCCTATGCCTTGGTCACCTTTTTTTTCTTTTTATTTTTTTTATGAGGCATTCAATCACACTCTCTTTTATTCTTGAATCTTAAAGACATGCTAAGAGTTCGGGCTTCATTGCATAGTAGGCTTTACAGATCTGCTGATTGTTATGTGGTACAGACAGGACATTGTGCCTCTCTGAGGCGTGGTTTCTCCATGTTTAAAATAAACAATATTCGGGCCGGCCCGGTGGCGCACTGCTATAGTGCGCCGCTTGGAAGCGCGGAGGCGCTCCCGCCGAGGGTTCGGATCCCACATACAGACCGGTTCCCGCTCACTGGCTGAGCGAGGTGCAGGCGCGATACCGAGGGTTGCGATCCCGTTGCCGGTTCCGGTCCGGTACGGGCGCGACACTGAGGGTTGCAATCCGTTGCCGGACACGGAAAAAGACAAAAAGATGACCGATAAGGGGATCTTAACCATTGACTTAGTGTTGTCAGCACCATGCTCACCCAGTGAGCTAACTGGCCATCCCTATATGGGATCCGAACCCGTGGCCCGGTCCGGTACGGGCGCGACACTGAGGGTTGCGATCCGTTGCTGGACATGAAAAAAGACAAAAATAAAAATAAAATAAAATAAAATAAACAATATTGACAAGATAACTTCTGCACTTCTTTTAAATTGTAGGATTATGTATTATGAGAAGTAGGCAGAACTGGTAGGATTATTAATCACAGAGGAATGAACAAAGTACAAGCATCCCATATGTTTGACTTCCATATGTGATCCCTTCCCAAAGCAGCATCTTGAAGCCACTACCTTTATGGCTCAAAGGTAATGTTTAATCTGGACAAATAGACACTATTCCTCACTCCTGTGATCCTCCTTCAGGGTGCAGTCAGGCAGAGACTCTTGCTTCAGGTACACCTTAGGGTAGAGGCTGGGAAAGGAGAGAAATAGGTTAAACCTGTCATTGTACTTTTGTTTCTAACTCAAATGAAGACTAAGTGACACTTACTGAATATGGATGGATATGATGGCAATTAAATGTTGCTGACACCCCAGCAGTGTGGACATTTTTAAACTGAGACCCTTTAAAATGTTTTCTTGCACTGTTTATTTTGTATATCTTTGCACATCCAAATTGAATGGGTTTATTTTCTCTAATGGGTATTACAAAATAATAGGTATTGCATTAGTTAGGGTTCTCCAGAGAAACAGAACAAATAGATTGATTTATTTACTATAAGGAATTAGCTCATGTGAATATGGAGGCTGGAGAGTCCAAGATCAGCAGAACCAACGTCCAGGTTTAAGTCTGAAGGCCTGGTTGCTGTAGAACCAGGAAGTGCCGATGTCCTAGTTCAAAGACTGTCAGGCAGGAAATTCTCTCTTCCTCAGGGAAGGGTCAACCTTTTGTTCTAGTCAGGTCTTCAGCTGATTTGATGAAGCCCATCCACATTATAGAGGGTGATCTGCTTTACTCAGTTTACTGATTTTAATGTTTTACTCTTCCAAAAACACCCTCAATGGGACACCTAGAATAATATTTAATAAGATATCTGGGTACACCATGTACAGCCAAGTTGATATATAAAATTAACCATCACAGGTATATTGACTATGCTTTTTTACTTTTAAGCTACACAAGGCACCACCACCACTCCCTTTCCATTTAAGGTTAATCTAGGAGTTTGTTCCATAAGCATCTGAGAGCCTTTATCCTATAAGAAGGGGCCATCTTTTCAAAATAATCCACTAAGATCTGACCACTAAGTGTAGAATATGACTCTTTAGAATAAACGTTTGCTCATTACTTACATCCTTGGCTGGCCTGAGCAACAAAAACACCTTTCCTAAATGTTATTTCTTCATTCCTAGAGCTCCATCATCATCGTCCTCCCCTCCCTCTCTCTCCCCCTTTCTCTAACATTTATTAAATATCTATTCTATGTAAAGTAATTCTAAGAGTTGGAAAAACTATGAGGATGACCATGAAATGGTCCCTATTTTTTCTCTGTATGCTTTTAAAATGTTCTATAAAGTGGCATTGTGATGACAGTGAATCCCCTTGCATTTTTAATTTTACATAAAATATTGGAATTATTGGGTATGGGCCACTGTGTGCTTTTATAGCTCTTTTAAGGTAGTCTAGTAGATAATTTCTAAAATAACCTAAGGGGTCAATTTGCAACATTTTACTGTTACTGTGTATTTGGTCCCAATAAGTGGTATTGATTGGTGCATAATTTTAGCAACAAATCTTTGGGTTTAAATAAAAGGGCTAAAATACTATACATGCCACCTTTTAATTTGTGTGTGTGTGTGTGTGTGTGTGTGTGTGTGTGTGTGTGTGTGAGTGTGCGTGCGTTTTGGTCATTATAAAACTTTTCCTGCCTTATAAGGCAAATTTTCCTTTATTATATCCTTTTGAATAGTTTTAATGGCCATTTGTTCTCTCCTAAATTACCTGGATGCTCATCAGCATCATAAAACAGCAAAAGGTACAAAGAGCTTGACTCTGTATATGATCATGGTGGACTTTCCTCCTGCTACAAGAGTTTCTCAAATAGGCCTGTGGAAGATCAGCTGGGTACTCAGGGAAGAAAATCTAGTTAAGTGTTGAAGACCGAGAATCATCTAGAGAACGCTGTCAGTTTTATACTCTGGGGGACGGAAGGATGGAAGAAGAGAAAGAGTTCATTTTCTGCAATCAAAAAAAAATCACTTTCAAGAAGAAATGAAAAACAAGGAAGAAAGAAGATAGGAGTTGTGTTTGTTTATTAATACCTTCTATCCAGGATCTGGATTACTGTAAGTGTGAGTTCATGATGAAACCTAGTTTCCTAACTCATCCTCAGTATTCTTATTTATTCATTTGTTTAGTAAGTTGTCCATCGTATACTGGGCACGGTGGATAGCTCAGATGTTTGAGGTTTGCTAAGACCAGTATATTACAACTGTAATACAAAGAAAACAGTGCTAAGGACTACTGGGGCCCTCAGAAAATTCCTCGGAAGGGAAAGGACTCCTGGCGCTCTGGGAAGACCTCTAGAGAGTGTCAGCACTGTGAGATTGGGAAAGATTGAACACCCGGAGTGCTGCTGGGGCTGCTGTAGAGGAAGGCGGTGATCTGGCTTTGGGTGTGGAAGGAGCTGCTCGCGTTGCTGCTTCGGTGTTTGAGGAACAAGTGTAAGATCGTGCAGAAGCTAAATTGCTGTCATGGGGGAGGAACCTCGAAACGGGGCAGATTCAAAAGCACAATCGGAGTGTGACAGATTTATTTTAATAAGGCCCTGAGAACCCTATTAAATTGTCTATCCTCTAATACGATGGATACTGAAAGCTTTCGTTGTCTTTGATGGAAAGCCTGGACCCGGGCGGTGGAGACCCCCAAGCCTCCTGTCCGTCCGTGTCGCCGCACCTGCCGCCTGTTGAGGCCACGCTACTCGCCTGCTCCGCTGCTCTGGCAGCGATCCCAGAGCTGCATGAGTCAGTTTCGCTGAACCTCGGCATAATGGAGGAACGTGCTATTTTGGGAGAACAGGCATATGATCAGCTCTTTTTTGGGCAGATTTCACAGGCTGCGATGTTTGCAGAAAGAGTGACTTTCCAGAATACCTACCTTTCTGCTAGAGCTCAGAAAACAATTTCACGAAGTCATTGTTCCCTCTCCAGCAGAAAGGGTTTCACATTTGACATTGACAGTCCATTAATTGTGTTAACAACAGTAATAGCTTCAGCACAATGTAATGGAAGATGTTTATAGGTGGTTAATAAGCCACGTTTTTCCCCCCAATGGTAGAAGTGAAATCGGAGACTAATTTGGAAGGTGTGCAGAAGCTCTAAAGCATCGGAAGGTTAATGGAACGGTGGAACTCGAAGTGAAGAGAACCGCCTGTCTGTTCCCCCTCCCTTTTCGATTACTACCTCGTTTGCTTTCTGAGCCTTCCTAGGACGAATGCCCCAAAGTGGGCTTCCAGCACAGAATAGTTATAAGAGCAGATGTGCTAGGATTATAAGCAGTTTCCTTTTTCTTATACATTTCATGATTATTAGTTGTGGTGAAAATATATTCTTTTGATAATGAGCCAAAATCAATAAAAATATTTTATAAAAAGATAAAATTGATGTGTATGTTGATTTCTAGGTTTGTGAATTTGGGGGATCTCTGTGATACTAGATGTGATGTAGACAATATGGTACTATGAAAACAGTGGATTTTAACATTATTTCCAGATGATGTACACTCTGGTTTGTTTCCTGTTTCATATATCTAGCTATTATTTGGGAAAATCTTTTGGACTCAGTCCTTAATTAAGCTGAGGAATCAAAGACAACTGTAATGAAGTCCCTACCTTCAGGGACATCATAATTCTTTTCATTTCATAAAGTTTCCTCCATCCTTCAATTTTTTTTCTCTCTCTCTCCTTTGGAAATGTTATCAATCATATGACTTGGACTGCCATATTTGCATGTTTTTACTCAAATATTTATCTATAACTAGACCTTTTTTGATAAATTTAAGATACATACACCTAAATCCTTGCTAGAGCCCTCTACTTGGATTTCCACAGACAACTCAAATTCAACATGTTCAAATTTGAACCACCTATGGCCCTCTCCCCTATTGAAAACAAAAACTAACAAACATAACTAACCTGGTGCTTGTGTTACACCCTGTCTTGGTAAATGGCACCTCTGTCCTCATAGTTGCACAAGCCTTCTTCTGTCAGATTCTGTCCCTCCGTCCTTTTTCTTCATCCTTTATATCCACTTATTTATTAAAAAGTATATACCCTGATTTTTTAGTTGCCTGGATCTGCTTCCTCCTTACAGTCATCACTGGCATGGCCCAGTTGAGGACCTTATCGTCTCCCTTCTGAAAATTGTCATAGCAGCTGTCTTGTTCTCATATCCTCTGTCTTGCTTCTCCCTAACCATTGGCTCGCACACACATTTCAAAAATACAAATATGATTTGTGTTCTCCCTTTTACAACATTTTAATAACTATCTATTATCTATGAGAAAAAGTCTAAATTCTTTTGCATGGTACTTGCATTTCTCAATAAAGAATGTGTGTGATCTGGAATAAGACAGATCTGAGTTTAAATTTTCTTTCTGCTATTTACCACCTGTGTGACCTTGGGTAACTTCTCTATGTTTCGATTTTCCCATCTGTAAAATGAGAATAATAGTAGTGGATTCCTGCGGTCAGCCTTACTTCAGTTCTCCAATACCTGCTTCTCCTCTAATTTTGGATATTACATTTCCCTGGTCCCTGAAGTTAGGTATGTCCAAGTGACTTGCTTAGCCAAAGAAATGTAAGCAGAAGTAGTATGTATTACTTCTGTTCAGAAGCATTCAGTTACTGGTACCAGACTCTGCAGCCCAATTTTCTTTTGATGAATGCAAAAACACGTGTCAGTATGAGGTTTCCGTAAGAATTAAGGAGATTGAATGCTTAGCCTGCAAGTAGAAGACATCTGCCCTGGAGAATGACCCAAATCCACAGCAGACTAAGTGTGAATGAGAAATAAATACCATTGAATGAAGTAACTGAGATTTGGGGGTTGTTTGTTACCTCAGCATAGTTTAGCCTACACTCACATTCTACCACAAAGGCTGTTATGAAAAATGACATAATGTATAAAGGCATTTGGCATGGTGCGTGGCACAAGGCTAATGTTCAGGTAATGATTATCTTTCCAGACAATAACTTTTACCTACCTTTCATACAGGCATCCACCCACAGCCCAGGTTGATCATTTGAGCTTCTGTGCTCATGTACACAGAGGACCTCATCTTAGCACATGAACACTAGATCGAGGTGATCACATTATGTGTCTGTTTGTCCTTTTGGGTTATGGGTTCCATGAGAGAAAGACTCTGTCTTGTCCATCTCCACAGTCTCAGAATCTAGAACAGTGTCTGTCACAAAGTAGATATTTAGTCAAATGTAAAAATAAACAAAAACACTCCCCTGACTAATGAGGGAGATAAGACAACTAATTCCACTACAATATGACAAGAGGTTTTAATTTGCATTTCCCTGGTGGTTATTGACTTTGAGCATATTTTCATGTGCCTGTTGGCCATTTGTATGCTTCTTTTGAGAAATAACTATTTAGGTATTGACCATTTTTTCAGTTAGGTTGTTTTCTTTGCTGTTGAGTTCTTTACATATTCTAGATATTAACCCCTTGTCTGATGTGTAGTTTGCAAACACTTTCTCTTATTCCAGCGACTGTCTCTTCACTTTGTGGTTAGTGTTCCTTGTTGTGCAGAAGTTTTTTGGATTGGTGTAGTCCCTTTTGCATATTTTTGCTTTAGTTGCCTGTGCCTTTGTAGTCTACTTCAAAAAAGCACTGTCCATTCCCATTTTGTGTAGTGTTTTGCCTATGTTTTCTTGTAGTAATTTCATAGTTTCAGGTCTTAAACTTAGACCTTTACTCCATTTTGAGTTGATTTTTGTGTATGGTGAGAGATAGGGGTCTAGTTTCAATCTTCTCTGCATGTGGATATCCAGTTTTCCCAGCATCATTTATTAAAGAGGTTGTCCTTTCCCCATTAAATACTCCTTGTAACTTTATCAAAAATCCATTGGCTGTAAATACATGGCTTTATTTCTGCGTTCTCTATTCTGTTCCATTGGTTTGTGTGTCTGTTTTTATGCCAGTACTGTGCTGTTTCTGTTACTAAGTTTTGCAGTACATTTTGAAGTCAAGGATTGTGATGCCTCTTGCTTTGTTCTTTTTGCTCAGAATTGCTCTAGCGATTTGTGGTCTTTTGTGGTTCCACATAAATTTTAGGATTGTTTTTTTCTGTTTCTGTGAAGAATGTCATTGGTATTTTGTTAGAGATTTCATTGAATATGTCAATTGCTTTTGGTAGTGTGGTCCTTTTCACAGTATTTATTCTTCCAGTCCATGAACATAAAATATATTTTCATTTCTTTGTGTCATCTTCAATTTTTTTATCAGTGTTTTATAGTTTTCCTTGTCAAGATCTTTCACCTCCACAGTTAAACTATTTCCTAGGTATTTTATTTTTTTGGTAGCTATTGTAAATGGGAATGCTTTCTTGATTTCTTTTTCAACTTACTCATATCGATGTATAGAAATGCTATTGATTTTTCTATGTTGATGTTGTATCCTGCAACTTTACTGAATTCATTTATCAGTTCTAAGAGGTTTTTGGTGGTGCTTTTAGGCTTTTCTGTATATAAAATCATGTCGTCTGCAAACAGGGACAGTTTGACTTCCTCTTTTGCAGATGTAATTCTCCAGATGAGGTATCCCAGAATATGTGAGTGGACCCTAAATCCAATGACAGATGTCCTGATAAGAGAAACAGAGAGTGACACATAGAGAAGAAAACCATGTAAAGGTGAAGGCAGAGATTAGAGTTATGCACCACAAGCCAAGGAAGGCCTGGAGCCACCAGAAGCTGAAAAGGCAAGAGAGGATTCTCCCCTAGAACTTTCAGAGGGAGCACAGTCCTGTGGACTCCTTGATTTGGACTTCAGTCCTCCAGAACAGCTGCTTTAAGCCCCCAGGTTTGTGTCAGTTTGTTATAGCAACCCTAGGTAACTAATGCAAGCATCATTTGGGGGGATAAATACTTTTTTTAACCTAGGCATATTTATTTCTAGTTACACTTACTGTAATAATCTCTGAGAAATATTTTAGTCTTTTTTATTTAAGAAATTGAAAGACCTCTTCCTTTCCTTTGGTTTTCTTTTTTTCTCCAGCTTTAGTGAGGAATTCTTTACAGCCCTCAATCCCTTAACATATTCCCAGATCTATCAAAAAATCTTACATTTTTTTTCCCACTGAAGTTGAAGGTATGGTATCCCCATTCTTACTCTTTTTCCCCTGGAGCATGTCTTAATAGAATCAATGACAAAGTTTGGAGCTTTGTCTCCCCTTTGAGCCTCTGAGGTGCTTCTGGTACTGGGCATAAAATTTTTCTCTGTATTTTCCACAAAAGTCACGGTTCTTGTCTTGTGGACTTCACAGGTGGTGGTAAAGTTCAGGTGAGAAAAAGTATCTCTGTGAGTTTCGTAAAGTGTGAGGTGCTATGTAGAGGTGATGTTATTGATGTTATGGCTGCTGACTAGTATATATGAAATACATAGAAAATACATGAAATCCGAGGGTGCTCAATGCAAGGCACCCTCAAGGATGCCTGCTCATGCTGCTTTTACAGAATGCTTTGCTGCCATCATGTGGCCTTTCTGGTAATTGTCAATGTTATTGGTTCTTATGTTTAACAGTTTTAGTGATGAATTTTATAATCAGAAATTTTCAGAGATTAAAAAAAAAAACAGTGATTTTTTTCTTTTAGATGAAAGACTGTGACTACAATTCTGAAATTTTCCAGTACCTTTCTATATTCTTATTTGAGGGAAGCTAGGAGAATAGGTTTGGAAATATCATTTGACAAATTATGGCAGATAAACCTGGAGATTAAAAGACTCAGGCTGCTCAGAGAGGCAATGAACAGAGTTGTAGACTTTAAAGAAATAAAAGCACTTGCCCTATCCAAGGAGCATCCATCAAATACTGTTACTGGAATTTCAACATTTCCTGTAAAATTTCCAAGGCTTCTCACAGGCAGTCATGAAGTCTTGTCAGCTTTTTTCCTCCAATATCTCTTTCATTTATTCTGTGCTCTCCAGCTTCATGGCTATTATGTATTTCTGGCCCTTGTTACTTTTTATCTAGATTATTTCAGTACCTGGTCTTTCTGTATTCATAGTCTTTCCTCTTCCTTTTATCTTGCACACAGTGCTAGATTAATTTTCATGAAGCAGTGAACCATAGAAACGGTACAAAACAGTCATTAAGAGTAAAGTCTGGAGACAGACTGCTTGGGTTTGAATCACAGATCCCTCTGTTTGGCTCTACCTGGGTAACCGAGACAAGATACTTAAATGTTCTTTATTTCAGTTTTCTCACCTGTATAATGAGGATACGACTAATGCCTACTTCACATATTTGTGATAAAGATAAAAATAGGTAAATTCACATTACAGTGCCTAGCATTTAGATAGTGTTCAACTAATATTTGTGATTATTAGTCCTCCCTGTTAGAGTGTGAATTCCTTTGAATACAAGACTTTGATTTGTCTTTGCATCTTCAGCTTCACATATCACTTCTACATTGTAGCAATTTGATCACATTGGTGATATAGGTGAAGACTCAGTAAATTTTAACGGGCACATTCATTTTACTTCTTGGAACTTCTATGTCACCAAAATATGCCTAAGGCCACATCATCATTTTTTTGTTTGTGTGTGCTAACGTACAAAAAATTTTCAAACTATGTAAATAGTGCTTAACATTTACTGAGCATTTACTAAGTGATAAGCTTTGTTCAAAGTGCTTGATATGGACAACCTTATTTAATACAACAGGTTTGAGGTCAGCACTATTATTAGCAATCCTATTTTCTGTAGAGGAAACAAAGGTGGTAAGTGGAGACTAGATTAGAACCTGTGCAATTTGTCTTAAACGCTCACATTCATATGTGACCTTTGCGCTATAAATCCATCCTCCTCTGATGGCTGGTTTCAGTTCTGAGTTGCTGTGTCTGAACATCAAAACATGGAAACATTTTTAAAATCCTAAACCCAGTGGAACACAGAATGCCAAGCTCACCACTGTATTCATGTTGCATCAGGCCTCAACTTGCCATAGCCTATTTTGGGAACTCCGTGCGATAATGTACTGTGATCACTGGTTTCTGTTGCACTTGGATTGCTCTAGGTGTGGAGACGGTCTGGAGAAAACAAGGACCGAGTATTTTTAAGCTTGTTACAGTAGACAAGACAACGATTCCATTCCAATAGCATATTGCCAGATATACCACAAACCACCTGCTGCTCTAACTGCTGGCTTGTGTTAGCATGTCTTCCTGAGAATACTGGCCCTGAAGCACAAAGTAAACCTGGAAAAATGCAATCTATGAGGTAAATAGAGCAACTGAACTTGTAAATATTCCAATAAGACGACATACAGTCTAGTTTTCCGACATGGTCTCTACTATATACTGAAAATTTGAACTTTCTATCATTATATTTGTCTATTGATAATAGCAGAGTTTAGTATTAAATAATTATTCAGTTTCTCTCTTTCTTATCTAAGGATATGTGCTGGCTGACAAAGCACCACCCATGTCCACCATTTGGAGGTAATGTGTTCACATGTTAACACTTGCCAACTCCTATTCAAAACGTCATCCTCAAACATTACTATTCTTCCTTTTTGGGATTATCTTGATTTTTCCTTTTTAGGGAGCAATAAAGTTAAAACTACCCTGGCTCTTCTCAGTCTCCAGTATCAAACCATTGGCAGCAGCTGGAAATGAGCTAAGAGGAAGATGGGATTGTGTGTGTGCAAAGTCTTAATTGTGTGAACAAATGGTGAATGTCTGTACTAATTTACATTCCCACCAACACCATACAAATTTCCCTTTCTCTGCATCCTTGCCAGCATTTGTTATTTTCTGTCTTTTGTATAATAGCCATTCTAACTGGAGTAAAGTGATAACTGTGTGGTTTCGATTTGCATTTCTCTGATGATTAGTGGCGCTGAGCATTTCTTCATATATACCTGTTGGCTATTTGTATGTCTTCTTCGGAGAAATGTCTACTCAGCTCCTTTGCACATTTTTTAATTGGATTTTTTTTTTATTATTGAATTGTTTGAGTTCCTTGTATATTCTGGATATTATGGGATTGTTTTCTTAATTTCCTTCATAGGTTGTTTGATGTTAATGTATAGAAATGCAAGTGATTTTTGTATGTTTATTTTCTAACCTGCAGCTTTGCTGAATTCATTTATTAGTTCTAACAGTTCTTTTTGCTTGTTTTGATGTGCAGTCTTTGGGGCTTTCTATATATAAGATTATGTTGTCTTTGAATGAAGGTAATTTTATTTTCTCCTTTCTGCTTTAAATGGCTTTATTTTTCTTGCCTAACTGCTCTAGCTAAGACTTCTAGTGCTATGTTGAATAGAAATGGTGAGAGTGGGCAGTGTTGTCTTAGAGAAAAAGCTTTCAGTTTTTTGCTATTAAATATTGTCTTAGCTGTTGACTTTTCATATATGATATTCATTGTGTTGAGATAACTTCCTCCTTTTTCTACTTTGTTCAGTGGGTTTTTCATGAAAGAGTATTGAATTTTCTCGAATACTTTTTTTGCATCTATTGAAATAATCATGTGATTTTTATCTTTTGTTCTGTTAATGTGGTGTATCACATTTATTGATTTATGTATGTTGAACCATCCTTGCATCCCTGGGATAAATTCCACTTGGTTGTGATGTATGATTCTTTTAATGTGCCATTGAATTTGGTTTGCTAGTATAACATTGATAATTTTTTGCATATATTTTTGTATCATCAGAAATATTGGTTTATAATTTTCTTTTCTTATGGTATCTTCGTTTTTGCTATCAGGGTAATGCTGGCCTCATAAAATGAGTTTTAAAGTGTTCCATCCTTCGAAATTTTTTGGAAGTGTTTGAGAAAAATTGATATTCATTCTTTAAATGTTCACCAGTGAAGGTCTCTGGTCATGGGATTTCTTTGTTGGAAAACTTTTTATTACTGATTCAATCTCCTTAGTGGTATTGGTTTGTTCAGATTTTCTATTTCTTTGTGATTTAGTCTTGATAGGTTGTATGTGTCGAGAAATGTATTCATTTCATCTAGTTTCTCCAATTTGTGGTCATATAATCATTTATAGTAAACTCATAATCCTTTTTATTTTTGTGGCATAAGTTGTAATGTCTCCTCTTTCATTTCTCATTTTATTTATTTTAGATGTATCTTTTTTATAGTCTAGCCACAGGTTTGTTGATTTTGTTAACTTTTTCAAAAAATCAGGTTTTAATTTTGTTGTTTTTTTCTGTTGTTATATATTCATTTTACTTCATTGACTTCTGCTTTTTTTTTTTTTTTTTTTAAAGATGACCGGTAAGGGGATCTTAACCCTTGACTTGGTGTTGTCAGCACCACGCTCATCCACTGAGCTAACTGGCCATCCCTATATAGGATCCGAACCCATGGCCTTGGTGTTATCAGCACCACACTCTACCAAGTGAGCCATGGGCCGGCCCTTGACTTCTGCTTTAATCTGTGTCATTTTCTTTCTTTTACTAACTTTGGGCTTAGTTTGTTCATATTCTAGTTCTTCAGGTGTGCCATTAAGTTGTTTATTTGAGCTCTTTTTCTTTTTTAATGTAAGCATTTACTCCTATAAACTTCCTTTTTAGTATTACCTTTGCTCCATCCGTAAGTTTTGGTATATTTTCATTTTCATTTGTCTCAAGATATTTTATAATTTCCATTTTGATTTCTTCTTTGACACATTGGTTGTTGTTCAAAAGTGTATTATTTAAATTCCCCATATGTGAGACTTTGAAAGGTTCATGGAAAAATATAATTAAAAGCTAATACAAATCTTTCCATGAACTTTCCAATGTTTCCTTTTATTTGTGAATTTTCAAGTTTTCCTTCTGCTTTTGATTTCTAGTTTAAATACATTCTGGTTGGAACAGATTCTTGATATGATTTTTATCTTCTTAAATATGTTAATTTTTTTGTGTCTGTGTGTGCTGGATATTTTATCCATTACTGGAAGTGGGGCATTGAAATATTCTACTATTATTGTGTAGCTGTTTATTTCTCCCTTCAGTTCTGTCAATATTGGCTTTATATATTTGGGTCCTCATATGTTGGGTGCAGATATATTTATAATTGTTATATCTTCCTGGTAAATTGATTTTTTTATCATTACATAATGTCCTTTTTCTCTCTTGTGATAATTTTTTATTTAAAGTCTATTTTGCCTGTTATAAATATGGACACCCTTGCTCTCTGTTTATCATTTGCATGAAATATCATTTTTCATTCCTTCACTCTCAGGCTATGTGTGCTCTTAACTCTAAAGTGTCTTTATGTTGACATCATAAAGTTGGACCTTTTTTAAAAAAAAATCCATTTAGGCCATTTTTAGTCCATTTAGTTTTAATCCATTTAATATATTTTTTAAATCCATTCTTTGATTTTTTTGACTGGGGAGTTTAATCCATTTAAATTTAAAGTAATTACTGATAGGGAAAGACATTATTGCCATTTTGTTGGTTTTTGACTGTCTTATGGCTTTTTGTCCCTCTTTTTTTTCTCTTTGTCTTCATTTGTGTTGTGTTTATTTTTTATAGTGACATGCTTTAATTTCTTTCTTATTTTTTTGTGAATCTTATATAGATATTTTCTTTGTAGTATCCGGGAGCTTACATAGGGTATCTTATAGTCATAATAATCTTTTTTAAGCTGATAACTATTTCAATTACACACAAAAATTCTACTTTTACTTTTTCTCCCTACTCACATACTTTGTGCTATTGATGTCACAAATTACATTGTTTGATATTGTGTCTCTATTAACATATTTTATACAGTTATTTTTTAATACTCAAAAAGCCAGAATGTTGAGCACACTTTATAACTCTTTCCCTCCCTAGGTATAAGGAGTTGGGCTTTTCTTTTACTCTTTCTGCGCTGAGTTGGGAGGAGTGGGTTTTGATGAATGAGTGTTTGTTAGTCTAAACTATCATGTTTGCTCTCAGCAGCCCCCAGTCTGGCACCCTTTCTTGTCCATGCCTAGACTCAGGCAAGAGAGAAACCAATTTCTTGGGCAGCCCCTGAAAAGTCTGACTGTTGGACACATGTTTTAGTCTTCTCATTCCCTCCCCAGGGAGAAGCCAGGAGCTGGGGGTTTTCCCCTGATTACATCACTCTGAGGCAGGGGGAGGGACTATGTTGAGTGTGTGCTGCAGATTTTCTTACCCGCTTCAGTGCAGATGGTTTTGTGATTGTCTGGGGTGCAGGAACATTATAACTGGTTACGGACTTCTCAGAAAGGGAATTTGTCCTTGAGTTGTTGAATACATGTCTCCATGGAGGGGGAAGGAAGAAGTTGTGGGTGTCTTATTCTGCCATCTTGCTCTTCTATTTTTTTTTTCTTTTTCTTTTTTTGTGACCGGTAAGGGGATCGCAACCCTTGGTGTGGTGTCGCCCGCACCGCGCTCAGCCAGTGAGCCCACCGGCCATCCCTATATAGGATCCGAACCCGCGACGGGAGCGACGCTGCACTCCCAACGCCGCACTCTCCCGAGTGAGCCACGGGGCAGCCCTCGCTCTTCCATTTTTAGCTATGTTGTTTTATTTATTTACCTTAGTAGTTGTATAAGGATTAAAATATATGTTCTTAATTTATCACACTCTATTTAGAATTACTATTGTACCATTTCATATAAAATGTAAAAATATAAGAACATTACAATAGGATAATTTTATTTATCCCCTTTTCCCTGTTTGTGGTATTGCTATTATATGTTTTTCTTACATATATGTTGTAAATCTCATGATATGATGTCTTTTTTTTTTTACATTTGCTATTCCATTGCCTTTATTTTAAAAAATCATTTTTTAAAATTTACTCATATATTCAGCATTTCTGGTTTTCTTCTTTCTTTCTTATATATTTGTGTTTTCTTCTTATATATTTGGTAGATCTTCAGTTTGAAGAAATTCCTTTATCATTTCTACTAATATACTTTCTGCTGGTGAAAAATTCTCAGCTTGCTGTTACTTAAAAAATTATTTATTTTATTCTTATTTTTTGAAGTATTGTTTCTACTGGGTATAGAATGCTGGATTGACCTGTTTTGTTTGTTTGTTTGTTTGTTCCTAATTTCAGTACTTTAAAGCTGTTCTTCCAAATCTCCTGGCTTCTGGATTTTTTTGTTGTTGTTCTGATGAAAAGCTAATCATTTTTTTTTCTTGTTTTCCTGCATGTAATGTTTCTTTCTTTTATAGGTGCTTATAAGATTTTGTTTTTATCCTTGGCTTTCAGCAGTTTGATTATAGAATGCCCAGTTGAGGTTTTCTTTCTATTTATGTGGCTTAAGGCTGAATTCCTTGGATCTGCAGGGTAATTTTAAGAATAAATTCGAATTTTTTTTTTAGCTATTCTTTTCTGCCCCATTCTCTCTTCTCTCCCTGTCTCTCTCCTCCTCTTCCTCCTTTTTCTCTCCTCTGGGTCTTCACAAGAAATAGAACTGCCTGAAGTACCAGGGCTCTGTTTCCTCTTTATAATTTTTTCTTTTTCTTTTTTTAAATTGTCTTCCAATTGCTTAATTTCTTTTTTTTTCCTTTTTTATTTTTTTTGTCTTTTTTTTGTGTGTGTGTCCGGCAACGGATCGCAACCCTCAGTGTCACGCCCGTACCAGACTGGGACTGGCAACGGGATCGCAACCCTCGGTGTTGCTCCCACACCTCGCTCAGCCAGTGAGCGGGAACCGGTCTGTATGTGGGATCTGAACCCTCGGCGGGAGCGTGGTGCCCAAGCGGTGCACTGTAGCAGTGCGCCACCGGGCCGGCCCTTAATTTCTATTCATATTTCTTTAAGTTCATTGACCCTTTCTTTTGCAGTGTCCAATCTGCTATCTAGCCTTCCCAATGAATTTATTTATTAACAGCATATTTCAGTTCTAGAATTCCGATTTAGTTCCTTTTTTTTTTTTTTTTTTTTTTTG
>NW_007728379.1:63581-84806 GCF_000696425.1 Galeopterus variegatus
TTTTTTTCCTTTTTTTTTTTTTTTTTTTTTTTGGTGGCTGGCCAGTATGGGCATCCAAACCACTGACCTTGGTGTTATCAGCACCATGCTATCCCAAGTGAGCTAACTGACCAGCCCTAGTTCTTTTCTCTGCTGAGATTTCCCAACTCAGCACTATAAGTACATTATTTCCATATTTTTATTTAATTTTATATATTTATATGTATATATTTATATATGGATAATAATGATATGCCTATAGCTCTCTCTTTATATATATCTATTATATATCTATATCTATCTAGTTTTACAGTCTTTATATCCTTATTTCAACATCTGTGTCTCCTTGGAATCTGTTAACTTCTTTAATTTGAGACTATGGGTCACACTTTTCATACTTCTTTCCATTTCTAGTAATATTTGATTATATGCTAGACATTATGAATCATGTGTTGTAGGGAAATGGGAGTATATTGTTTTCTTTGAAGAGTGTTTAATTTTGTTCTGGCAAGTTATTAGACTACTGGTGGGTTCTCTTGATTTTTTAGAGTCAGTTTTCTGCTGTATTTCAATTCTATACTTAGTCCTCTGGCATGATCCTTACTCTAGGACATGGTCTTTCTGGCATGTCAATTGAATGCCTAAGTTGCTCAATGAAGTTTTTCTACTCTGGATGGGTTAGAGTTCTCTCATCTCTGAGCACTGTTTAATGTCTTGTATCTCCATTCAGATGAGCACTAAGGGGCTTATCACTGCAGTAGTTGCTCTCTGTAGACCGTAACAGAGACCTCAGCTGTGCATAAATAGCTTATCTTTTGGCCAAGGATCTGAGGGCAACCTCTATGAAGAGTTCTTGCTTACTCTCCTTTGTGGAGCATCCTGTCCTCAGTATTCTGCCCCACAAATTCCAGCTACCTTACCAGCCCCGAACTGTTATCTATGCCTTCTTCAATCAGTGGGGCTGCCATTTTTCATTTGGGCTCAGCTTCCCATACTACCATCTAGAAAGTGGCCACAGGTGGAAAGCTGAGTTGTGGGGCTCACCTCATATTTTTCCTTTCTCCTGAGGATCACGGTTCTGCACCATCAGTTAACCAATGCCTGGAAATAGTTTCCTAATTGGTTTTTCCCTCCAGTTTTATAATTGTTTATGTCAGGAGGGTAAGTTTAATGCTAGTTACTTTGCCATGGCTAGAGGCTGAAGTTCTAAACTTTATCCATTTTGTTTTTATTAAACATGGCATATGCAATCTGTTCTTAGCTGCTAGGGCTCCTGACCTAAACCACTCTCTAAACCTGATAGTTACATGCAATCTAAGGTCAGAAAACTGAAATAAGTGGAGTATTTTAGATTATTTTTTAAGGGACAGAAAAAAAGATGTTTGTGTTCTTTAAAATATTTGAAATATTTTAATGTACATTTTTTCATTTCATTTTGTTAAGTCCATTACAAAACCTTCTTTGACTCCTATTTTTTTCTTAAATAATCTGAAATCTTTAGCTATGTACCAGAAATCCTCCATTGTGTAGCTGCAACCTACCATTCTGCCTTTACCTCCTACACTATATGACCTGATGCTCTAGTTGTGTTGGACTATTTGTTGTTTTGAAAATATCCCTTACCCATTTGATTTTTCCTTTGTCCGAAATGACCCTCTCCCTTTTTTTAAGGCCTAGGAGATTTGACATACTATTTTCACAAATTTCTTATCACTATTTTCAAATGTGATTTTGCCCTCCTTTTCATTTGTTTCCCATATATGGCACTTCACACATTCTACCACAAATAATCATTATTCTGTCATGAATAAAAAATGTCTACACAAGTCTCTTTTTTTATTTCAAACTCTTTTTCTACTTAATGCCAGGAGCTTGAACATCATCGCTTCTTCCTCTCCTTTACTTCCCATATGCAATCAATTACCAAGTTGTATTAATTACTTTACCAAAGGAATGTGTATCTTATTTTTCTCCCCACTGCATTTTCCGTAGTTCAGGTCCTTACAATCTATTATCAGGACAACTTGTTCTTCTCTATCTCCGTACTAGTAACAGAGTAATTCTTTTGAATCACATAATTGATTACAGCAAAACCTGAATTAAAAGCTTTCAGGGCTGGCCCGGTGGTGCACTAGGTAGAGTGCGGTGCTTGGGAGTGTGGCGGCGCTCCCGCCAAGGGTTCGGATCCCATATAGAGACCGGTCCGCTCACTGGTTGAGCATGGTGCGGGTGCGACACCAAGGGTTGTGATCCCGTTACCGGCCATGAAAAAAGACAAAAAGGAAAAAAAAAAAAAAAGCTTTCAGTGGTTTTGACGTAATAAAAAGTCCAGATCTTATAGCCTGACCAATGATTAGTGTAGTTAGCTTCCATGGTATATTTTAGGAAGCATAACCTATCACATCCACTTTAATGTCTATTAAGAAAAGTAGTAGGGATTTATAGTAGGAAAGTAATATAAAGGTTTACAAAAGGCATTTTAGATGGAAGCAACCCATGAGAGCTTTTTTTTTTTTAAGTTTAAAGAGAGATGGTAGTATTTTTGTGAGTTATTGCCATAGGAATGCATTGCAGATCAGTTATGTGAATTAGTTTTCCTTTCCAATTTTTAGGTTGATAGTGCCAGTTTTGTCAAAATGCTGTTTGTTGTTATTGGTGAGATGAGTAAGAATATCAGTACATGTGTTGGAAGGGATGTGCACTACAACTCAGTGAATACATGCCTGTTTTTTCAGTCTGTCTGCCTCTGGAACAGAATGGTGATCTTAATAGAGAACAGCTACTATCAGAATCAATAATAATCCATCTGGCTAATGCATACTTTGATGAATTAATTAATTAATTAATCTACCCTACCTATCCTAGGGTAGATGAGTCATTGTAGTGCCAAAGAAAATACAGGTGGTAACCACACAGTTCGTACAGATAGGAGAAAATTCACGGAACCCTCTGAAAAGGGATTTAGAAATGAAAAGGCCTGAAGTCTACTCCAAGGTGGGTAACTGTTGTTAATTATCCTGTGTGATTCATTTCCCTTCTCTAGGCCTCAGTTTTTTTTTCCATTTGTAAAATGAAGGTATTGGATTGTGCAATATTCGAACTTTTAATCAATTCTAATATTCTTACTTGAGTTTGAAATTTTAAAAATACTTTCAATCCATGCCTCATATTTTAAACAGGCATATCAGTGCTTTGGGAATTAAAGCCTTTAAATTGCTTAATGTTATCTATTCTCAGTAGTCCAATTGACAGAGCTCTAAGGTCGTTACTTATGCATCAAAGACCAACCCCCTTCTGCCCCCCCCTTCTTTCCCTTAGCATACTCTGACACTTAAAAAACAAGAGATGTGTATGGTTTTGGATATCATTCCAAATTATTCTCTTAGAAGTATAGCTAAGGACATCACATCCAAATCCTGTAGTAATTTGAGGGTTTCTTATACTGGTTTGTTTTTTGACTTCACTTCTGGTTCTAGTTATCTACCTTCTGAATGTACAGAGGCCTGAGAAACAGGGATTGGTAAAGCAAACGGTGAACTTGGGTGAGTAGGGAACTCGGTGTAGTTTGATTAGGATTTTCTCTAGAGTGATCAGGCTTAGGAAGTCTGATTCATAGTGACCTACTCACAAGAAACAAACATTTAGTTAGTAAGTCATATGTCAATGAATGTGTTTACACTGGGAGAGAGACATGTCCTGCTCCACTGCCATTGGAAATTGCCAGTCTGTTTTCTGTAAACGATTCCACTAATGGTTCATAGAAAACCAAGTAGTTATCACATGGTTTCTTGGAATATATAAAATTAGTACAAAGAGAGTTGGGTATGTCTAAGGAATATTTCTGGAGGCTGAGCTAGAATGATAGCTGTGGCACAGAATTCACAGCTTATCCAGAAGGTAAAAATTTTACAAAAGCTATGCACATACTTATAAAGGGCTTTCTGGGGGAGACCATCAGTGGTCATAGAGTAAGTTTTTTCAGAGGTTGTTGGAGTATTATTATTCTAAACATTGCAGTTGAAGACTGTATCTTTTATGATGTTCACTGTCCTTTTTCTGTGGATGCTCATAATAAATGCCTCCTGTGATTCAGTGGCAGGGAAAAATGTGTTTGCCATGATGGATTGGTATACTTGTCTCAATACTTAGAGCTTATGCACAAGCAGTTGTGGAATAAAATGAAATGAAATAAAATAAAATTTTATTTTCAAAAACAGTCAGTTGTTCAGATTTGGTCTGTGGGCTGTGGTTTACTAACCCCTGTTCCAGACTGTTGACTGTGGTAAAATAGCTATGTAGAATACTACATAAAAAGTAAATAGAATTTTAAAACATGCAAATAAGTGTTGCATAAGAATTTTGTGTGATCCTACAAAATATAGGAAATTTTATGCCACAATTTTATGACAGCATTTTGGAGTACTTAGAAGTCTTTTCTTCCTTTTCTCCCTTCTTTGGAGAAAGAACTTTCCAGTTTGTTTCTATGTTGCAGATATTTGAGGTTATTGGATAAATGAATGACAGATACATGTGCTTCTTATGAATGTGTGCTTGTGTGTGTTTACCTATCTCAGATATAGCTAAAGTCACTGTACCAGTTAAGACCTAGATAAGATTGATTTGATCCCCATTTTATGAATTTTCGAGAGTTCAGTATCCCTCACCCCATCCTCCACCAAGTTTTATGAAAATTTTCAGGGTGGGGTTATATTTTCATGGTCACCTCTAGCTCTGAATTCTGCTTCTGTCAAATTAATTCAGTATAGTTTGTCCCTCATCCTTGTTCTCTGAAAAGTCTCTTGGCCATTTCTGCACCTCAGACTTCAGCCTCCTACCATGTTTCCCAGTTTCCCACAGTCCTTTTCAGATGGCCCCCAGGAACTGCAAATTCTTCTCATTTTGTTATGTAAATTAATTGCATTTTCTCCAAGCTTACTCCAAAACTTCTCTCTGACTCCTCTGGACATTTTCTAATCTAACAAGATGCTCTGCTGAACAAAAAGGACATCTCCCTTAGGAGAACCATCTTCCTAAGAAGGGAATTTAAATTATAAGTAGAAATTTTTCCTTTATGGATGTATTGTATAAATAAATGGTTGGAAGGATGGATCGCTAGACAAGTATTATTCAGTACTGTATATTAGGACAAATATTTCATGTGAAGAATAATACCAAATATGAAAACCCATATTTGGCCTATTATAGTTGATTTTATGATCTAGGGATTATTTAGGATTATTCTTCAACCTCCCCTGACCATAGCCGAAATATACCTAATATACTATTTCTGTTATTACTTATAGGAATTATTTAATTAATTTCTTGTTTCACTTTCTAAAATAACCTAATAATGATTTTTTTTTTACAGAAGGAGTCAGAAATATTTCATATAATGGTCAGCTAAATTATAGAAATAGAATATAAGATCATAAACAGCATAATATAAAAGTTAGGCTTGAACTCAAAGGAATTATATTGTATCCAATCAAACTTAAAATAATAGGGTGATATTTCTGTTTGGAGAAATTTCCCCAAATCTTCAATATTAGAAAAATAATCCTTTCATTCACCTAAAATATTTAATATAAAATGACTTACCCTTATCCATAATTATTATTATTCAGTCATATCACTGCAAATAATATAAAATAGGAAAATACATTTCTCACCCACTAAAGAGCTTAAATTTGGTCATGGACATGCTTATGGAAAATGATACGATTATGGCTAAATAATTAGAAAAAAATTAAGAGTGTAATACTTGACAAAGTTAATTTTTTTAAACACACATTTCCTGAGGACTGTACTAACCTAAAACTGATTTCTTTGAAGTCTATTCAGAGTTTGAACTGGAATGTGAAACTAATAACTACATTATGCTTATGCTTTTTCTTGGAATCACTAGAATGTATTTTACCAGAAAAGACAGATCCTGAGTGAAACAACTTTAAAAAGAAAAAAAGCAAATGCTGTCATCTTGTAAAAATCCACATTTATAAAGAGGAGCAAAGATATGACACTGAATGCTTTAGATTTGTTCTGTCAATATGTGTGTTTTCAGCAGGCTTACTTTATTCAATTTATTTATTCTTTGGAGGAAAATATGCTGCCAGAAGTCACAATACGCAAAGGCTAATCAGACACAGAGCTGTTCCTTATTTTTTTTATTTCTTCTTATTATTTGTTTCTTGTTCAGAGAGAGAAATAAGCATGCAGACCACAACAGAGGAAGGACTGGGGGTGCTTCTGACTTCAGGCTTCATGGGAGAGTTGACTTTTGGGCTGGCCCATGATAGAGTTTAATAAACTAGGAGATGCAGATGACATTCTTGGCTAAGGAAAGAAAATGAACAAAGGCTCAAAGATTCAAAAGTCTATGTCCAAGGAAAGCAAGTGCAGATTTACAGTTTTTTATCTATAATTTCTAAATCCAAGAAGATCTGAAGCTATTGTTTGTTTTTTATGTTTGCAGCAAACTTATTTGGTAGCATAACTTGAGCTGAATTGACAGGAGGCTGTTTATAATTTTTATTTATCCCGCTTATGAGAATTTGTATATTGTACTGCAGAAATACCAATGTGTTTGATTATAGGTGCAGCCCCAACATACAGGGATTTTGCTCATATTTTATATATTAATTTTATTACCTTTTAAAAATACCACGTTGTCCCCCAAGAACCTGAATTACAAAACACACTTAGCCCCAGGTGTTTCAGGTAAAGGATGTGGACCTGAAGTAGTTATGGGTGAAGGGATATTGTAGAAGATATGGCCAAAAAGCTAGATAAGATTCTGCCAGGTTTTGAAAGCCAAGTTATAAATGTTGGAAATTTGATTTCAGGCTGTAAAGAACCATTGTAGGCTTTTGAAGAAGAGAGTAAAATATTCAACAACATTTTATCAGCCCCGCACTCTACCGAGTGAGCCACAGGCCGGCCCTCAACAACATTTTATCAAATTTGGTTCATATCCCTGAGCATACACCATTCTAAATTTCTTTCTTCAAACAATTTACAAAACTGTGGTATTTTCTTTTGAGTAAGATAATGATGCCAGATGAAATGGCTTTTGAAAATACTTAGATTGTTTCTTTGTGAAGGTGTGTGGGAGAAATAGGGTTAGAGAAAGCAATTTCAGATTGTATTTGCAGCTTACTAAGTGTTATACCATATAAATATGGTCAGAGTTTGATGTCCCCGAATGACTTTGCTTTGAAAATACAAGAATCGCTTACTGGAAGAAAAAATAAAACACACAAGAAAACACAACAAACAGTAGTTTATTTCATTTTTGCTCATGTTCCTATGCTAAAGATACCTGAAGGCAAACTCAAGGTAATCTAATTGTGATTGTATTAAGAAAATTAATTAAGAAATTAAAGATGTTGTTGTGTGTGTAGTGTGTGTTTCACGCATAGTAAGTCTTTAAACGGCTTTTAGAGATAGGCAGCAAATTTTGAGAAGTAGAAGATTGGCTCTAGGAATGTACCATCTCATTTTGTTCTTAGACTATTGGCATAGTTAGCATGCTTTACATTTTCCCCAATCTTGTAATAACTGATACTGGGACCCTAGGAATAAAAGTAAATTTTATTTTCATTTTTTAAGAAATCATTAGAGGGACTGGAAGCAGAGGTAGGCATATATAATAAAACTGTGAATTTGGTACATTTTTCAAGAAGAGTACCTGGTATCTGCCTTAGCGACATTACTAAATTTATTTCCTAGATGTGGGATTCCAGTCCCTAAAATTCTGTGCAGGGAATCAGAAAGTTCCATCCAATTCATTGGTTTTCCAGAAAATTTCTGTATTTGCCTTTAGAAGAACTGAGAATAATAATAATGTGTTACAAACATTTTATAGCTCTGTAGTGGATTTAATTATGTCCCTCCCAAACTCATTGAAGCTTGAATTTGTACAGCAAGTTTTATGTATTAGAAGCTTAGCCCCCATTATGACTGTTAAGAGTGTGGGAAATCCCATAATGGTAACTGAAAGGTGGAGCCTTGAAGAGGTGATTGGACTGTAGGACCCTGCAGCTGTGGACGGATT
This sequence comes from Galeopterus variegatus, assembly GCF_000696425.1. NCBI lineage: Eukaryota > Metazoa > Chordata > Mammalia > Dermoptera > Cynocephalidae > Galeopterus > Galeopterus variegatus. The sequence continues at coordinate 71,614 of NW_007728379.1, forward strand.
AATAATGGTGGTCAGGGATGTGGTTCTGAGGGCTTTAAAAGAAGAGGAGAGTCTGTCTCTTTCTCTCTCTGCTCTCTCTGCTTCCACCATCTTGCAATGTGAGACTCCTGGGTCACTGTCACCACCACCAGATGGACTTTGAACTTCCCAGCCTCAGAAACTGTAAGCAATAAATTTTGTTTTCTTTATAAATCACCCAGTTGCAGGTATTTTGTTATAAGCAACATAAACGGACTAATACAAGCTCTCACTAGAATTCAAGGATGAAGCACATATATTAGGACATGAAAGAATTATCTTTTGACACTATAACCTCAACAGTTATATTCCAAATATTTGATGTGTCTATAAGTTTTTAAAAAATTCGTAAAATAAAAAAGATGCTGATATTTTTATAATAATTTTTTTTCTGATGTTCAAAGTGTTCAACATTAATAATAGAAAATTTGACAATACAGAAGTGCAGGGATGAAAATTGGTGATAATAATTAATGTCTATTGGGTTTTTAAATGTTCTCTTGGCACTGTACCTCATATTTTACATATGTTATCTCAGTTGAACCTTACTCTGTGATGTATTATTGTTCACGCTTTATATGAACAGGAACTGATGACAAGAGGTTAAGTGACAAGCACAAAGTCATCATGCCAGTAAGTGGTAGAGAAGTCGAGCCCAGGAGGTCCAATTCCAGAATGCATTCTCTGAACAGCTGTACCCTACTGCTTCCCTCAATCACCAATAACCACTAAAATAATCACTGAGAAATAACCACTATTGTATTTTTGTGTATGTGCTTTCAATAGTTTTCCCCCATACATATATTTTTAAAACATAATTGAAATCATAGTACAGGCATTTTTCTCACCTTTAATGCTGCCCTTTTGATGGTTGAACCTATTAATAGTAATAAAATGGTGAAGGCGTGATCTTGGTACATGCTAATCCAAAATGTAGACTTAATGTTGAGTATCTGGGTAAGACCCCGGGTTAAAAACAACAAACAATAAGGAAACAAAAAACTCTCCAAACAAGCCATCATCTGGCTAACACCTCCTCTGAAGCCAAAGCTACTTATATTCCTCAGCTCGAGGTGTCAAGTGACAGCATCAGATGTGGCAGGAAATGGAGGGACTGGTTGATTTTTCAAATTTTATCTTCATATTATTTCTTTTTTCCCTCAAATATAAAAATCCAAAATATTGTCAATAACTTTAAAGTTCTAGAATCCACATTTAAGAAAGTTGTTTCCATTTGCATCAAAAGAATTGTAAATTTTAAATACAGGAATGACAAGTGAGTAATTCATACTAGGTTCTGAGAAAAAAAATCTCTCTTTAAAAATGTACTAGTACTTGTTAAGCAGATCTTGAGAAAGCAAGAACAAGAAATTCCTATTACAGGAGTCCACTAAGTGCTAAAATCTGTGTTAAACATTTCCTTTCCTTTTTTTTTGCCACAAAAATTCTGCAAGGCAAATTATTAGCCTCATTTTGCAAATCAGCAAAATAAAACTCAAAGAAGTTGAGAAATTTGTTCATAAACATGCAGCTGGTAACTGGTAATTCTGGGACTTGAACTTGGCAACGTATAGCTCTGAAGTTTCAAACAATTCCTATTATGTCATCTTTGAGTTTGACAACCAAATTGATCATCTTTAGGACTAGAGTGAACTTATATTTAAATAGGAAAGGTAACTGAAATGGGAGGAGAAAAATTTTTTTTAAAAATCACCACTTGGATCAATTTTGTAGTTGTAAACCATCTTGTCAAGTTCTAATTATTTTTCTTATAGTTTTTTTGTAGAGTTTTAAAAATTAAGATGCAATTCAGATACCGTAACATTAACCCTTTAAGATGGTTCAGTGGTTTTTAGTTTATTCACAAGGCTGTGCAACCATCAACACTGTCTAATTCCAGAACATTTTCATCATCCCCAAAAGAAACCTTATATCCGTTGGTATTCACATCTTATGGAGTTTTGATGAAGCAAAAATATTTAAAACCTTTCTTCTAAAAACTCGACTTTTTTTAGATTATTCCCTCAAACAAAAATGATTCATCATCATTCTTATAGATGTAAAAGAGAAATTATAAAAATAATCTCAAATAGTAGATGATTGATGTTGCTGTTGTTGAATATATATTCAAAAATAATAAAGATTATTAATGGGGAAGTTTCCCAAAAGTTGTAAATGTCAATAAAATACTACCACCACCACTATTATTGTTAATATTATATATTAATATTTTTATCACTTATTGAGTACCTACTCCGTGGCAGGCACTATATTGAGATATTCTATCTCAGTTAATTCTGACAACAAGTAGTTGTTAAGTCATTGTTAATACTCACTCCATTGCACAAACAAGAAAAAATAAATCTTGGAGAAGTGAAGTCATTTAGTAAGTGTTAGAGCTGAGGAGTAAACCCAGGTCCAGTTCAATTCAAAAGCACAAGCTTTCACCACTGAGCTTCACCATATGAGAGGAAATGGATCAAAAGAGAACATAGATCTCAAAATGAAAATAACATTTGAGTCCAAATGGAATATTCACACAAGCCCAGATGTTGAAGAAAGTTATCTAGTGCTGGCTTCTGGAAACATTATCCCAATGATTTACATATCCACATGATTAGATGCTTACGATGTACATTTGCATAAGACTATAGAAATGAAATCTTTCTGTTTCTTCCTTTTTTATTATAGTATTTGATAATTACTTTAATGCTGGCTTTTTGATTGTTGAAACTATTAAGACTAATGAAATGGCAAAGAGGTGATCTTGATATATGCTAATCCAGAATGTAGACATAATTCTGAGTTAGTTAAGACCCTGGCTAAAAACAACAAATAAGCAACAACAACAACAAAATACTCTCCAAACAAACCTATAAAACTAGAAATGAAAACAATACAAAGCCTGGAAATATGATACCTTTCAGACTGATAATGATGGAAACCTCTTCTCCCTGGTCTTCGTCTGCTGGTGTTCCAGGATCGGTATGCTGGACTAGTCAATTAAATGGTTCCAAAGGCTTGAGTTTCTCCTTGCTTTTTTCAAGACTTCCTTTATTTATATCATATTTGAAAACATCTGGCAGGTGTGTCATTAATTTTCTAAAAAGGCAGAGTACATGACACATGCTGCTTTTGTATATAACTGAAATGTAAGGTTATAAGAAATTTGATTACGACCTTATCTTCAGGTGAACTAGATGCTTAATCTTGAAAGAAACAGACATGGATCCAGTAATCATCGATAGTATAAGAATTTTAATATGTAAGAGGATGCACCAAAAAATGAAGACAGTGAAAAGATTAGAGGCTGCAACCTTGGGAAATAGTTACACTTGGGGGATGGGCAGAAAGAAAACTATGATGTTAATAGAGAAGTAAAAGAAAAACAAAGAGGAAAATGATGTCTTTGAAGATAAGGAGGAAGAGTTTCATGAAATAGAGAGTGATCAATAATTTTAACACATATAAGTACTGTTTTTTGTATCATTAGGAAAAAATGTGTCCATCAAGTCCAGAATAGCCTAGTTTGTGATTTTATAAAAAGAACTTTAGTAGGATTGTGTGGGCAAAAGGCAGCATTCAACAGGTTTAGGAAAGAACAAAAAGTGCTAAAGTAGGCTCCTCTTTAAGATGTTCGTATGTTTATGGGAGGGAAGAAAGAAAGGATAGAAAGAGAATGCACAGTGAGGGGGAGGTTTTGAAAATTCCACAGGAGGCTCTGACAGGTACATTCTCGGCCTTAACCTGTGTTCTGCATAGACACAAGATGTGCATGTGCACATTTGTGAATATAATTTTGCGCATAACTAGCACCTTAAAAGGGGCTAAAATATTCATTCTCTAAATTGCCACATCTCCAACAAGCCTTTAATATGACTCTAATCAATGTCTCCAGTTAGCCTTTACTCTCCTCCTCCTCCTACCTGTGATCATAGAGCCACAGCCACTTGTATTAGGACAGATAAGCTCACCATTGTGAAACTTACCCCAGCCATAAGTTAAGACTCTCTTCCAGGCCCTATTCTGAAAGCTGACACTAATGAAAACTTCATAGTTTACTGTAAAGGCAATTCTTATTTTTATTGTTGTCAGGTCTTTAAATGAATGGCTGCCCTCTGCTTCTGGAAAGCATACAACTTGCGGAGAAAATTCAGTTTTCAGGAAAAGGAAAAGTGTCCTGAAATTGTTTCTAAGTTTAATTCTAATGCTATCAAAACCAAAGGCAGAAGCAGAGTGTCTGTTAAATAATAAAGCACTGGGAGAGCATGTCCTAAGTCACTGGGTTGCAACTCTGCTGCTAGGAACCATGTGACTTTTTAAGGGAAATCATTGTCCCCTTTTGGTCTTCTTTTCTATGAAAGAATGAGGCTAGATAATACATGCTTATCCTGGTTTGACTTATGTTGGAATTTTATTCCCTGAAACCGTGAGTGGAGTCATTCCATAAATAAATTTTCTTTTCCTACCTGTATTTTGGAAGAACTTTCTCTTGACAAATATCATGATAATGGTATGTGTTTTTCCATGTTTTATGTCTCTCCTTGGCAAACAGAAACGCTCCCCTCATCTGTGCTCTTGCAATATTCTGCACATTCCTCTACCAATATCAAAATTGTTTGTATAGCTGTCCTTCCCCACCCCCAGTAGATAGTGATTCACTGAGGCCAGAGCTAGCTTGAAATTACAAAGTACACACTCACTAAATGTGTGGTGAATAGAAATGAATATTTTAAAATTCACTTAACAGGCGAATTTAGTAATATAAAATTTGATGAGGTTTTTTTTTTTTAATTTGGAGAGGTTGCATAATGTAAAAGCTAAAAGAGGGTTGGTTGAATCTTTGTTACTAAACTTAATTGGAGTCTTTATTGGAGTTTTGGTGTCTTTAATACACAAGATCGTTGAAATTTCATGAGCGCATATGGGAGTCCAAAACAGTTTATTTTAATCACATGGTGATAACTATTTTTCCTAATGTCACTTAAATTTAAGACCTCACTTTAAAAAATGAGTACATAATTCCCCCCCCGTTTATTTGTTTGTGTATTCATTTATTTATTTTTATTAGCTCCCACTTAAATTTAAGACCTCACTTTAAAAAATGAGTACATAATTCCCCCCCACCCGTTTATTTGTTTGTGTATTCATTTATTTATTTTTATTAGCTCCCACATATCAGTGAGAACATGGGGTATTTCTCTTTCTGTGCCTGGCTTATTTCAATTAATGTAATTTTCTCTAAGTACATCCATTGTTGTTGAGAATGGTAGTATTTCATTTTCTTTTTCTTTTTTTTAATAAGAGTAATATCTCAGATGTATGGTGCTTTGGAATATTCATAAACCACCTTCATGCTAAAGGATAAGGATTATTAATACCTGAATTCTTTTTTTTTTTTTCCTTTTTGTCTTTTTTCGTGACCAGCAACGGATCGCAACCCTCAGTGTCGCGCCCGTACCGGACCGGGACCAGCTACGGGATCGCAACCCTCGGTGTTGCACCCGCACCTCGCTCAGCCAGTGAGCGGCCGGTCTGTATGTGGGATCCAAACCCTCAGCAGGAGTGCCGCCGCACTCCCAAGTGGCGCACTGTAGCAGTGCGCCACCGGGCCGGCCCAATACCTGAATTCTTTTTGACCAACATTGTTTTGCTAGGCACTGAGAAGGTATGATTCTCATTTAAGACTTCTGACTCTCAGGGCATTAAGACCATATCCTGTTAATGACTTAGAAATACCATTCTAGTTGTACATCTCATTCACTTTCTGGATTTTCGTATTTTATTCAGGCTTAGTAATAAATAATTTTTTAGCCAAAGCACAATGTATATATTTAATATTGTTTTAATATATTTATTTTGAAGAGGTAAAACAGACAAATGTACAAAGTTTTAAAAGTACAAAATGGAATGAAGTCAATAGTAGGTCTCCTTCTCTCTGCTGTGTTCTGCTCACTAATCCTTCTTCCTAAGATTACACCTGATGCCAGTTTCTTGTTTACCCTTTTAGAAAGAGTCCATTGATTTATAAAAACAAGTATATACACATTCTTTTTCTCTATCACACAAGTTGTAGTACGCTGTATATATTCTTTTCTATACTTATAAAATTTGGTAATAAATTTCACAGATCTATTTATACCAATACATATACAGTTGCCAAATTTTTAAAAAATTGCAACACATTCTTTTGTAGGGATGTGCCAAACTTTAATTAGTTCCCTATTGATGGATTAGTATCACTGGTATCAAATTGTATTATCAACAATGCCGTACAGACTTCCTTGTGCAGTTGTCATCATTGCATGCTTGTGCAACTATGTTTAGAAGGATAATATAAGAAAAGGAATTGCAAAAGGGAGAAGTGACTTTTTAAATTTTGAAAGAGACAAATTGCCATCTGTAAAGGCATCAATATTTACTCTTGCCAAGAAGATATGATAGTTCCCATTTCCTTAATGTTCTCTCTGATACTGTTATCAAACACTTTTATCCTTGAAATCTGAATAATTGATAAATGGTACCTTATTGTAGATATATTTTTTATTTCTCTTATTATGAGTGGGTCTGATGACTTTTCACATGTTTAAAAGTAAGTTTTATTTCCTAAATAGCTTATATCTTCATTCTAAATTTTTTGTGGGTTATTGTTTTTAAACTTACAGTTGCAAATATTTTTCCCAAATGGAAAATCCACAGAAACAGTCTTCATTTTATTTGATCAAAATTTAATATTTAGTAAATTACTTATTACATGTTCTAGGTACTAAGTTATACAAAAATGAAGGATATGAACATGAACACCAAAATTTGTAGGTACGGGGCCCATAATCTCTTGGGGAAGATGTATATGTGCAAGCAGAATAAAATAAATCCTATGATAGAAAAACTGGGAGCTCAGAAGAAGTTATGATTGATTTGGGGCAGAGGGGGAGCCATCAGGAAACATTTCCCATAGAGATAGCTGTGGCTTCTATGGTCGCTCTCAAAGAATGTGTGGGATTTTTAAGGTCGGAGAAGGGTTTAGGTGTTAGGAGAGAAGGGTAGGAATTCCCACTTGGAACTGTGCCCCTATTTTGATAATGAGTTTTGACTAGTGAACAATTTTTATTTTTCTAAAATTTATAAACATTATCTTGAATTGACTGACTTCATATTTCTCCAAATAAACAACTCATACTTGGCCACAATGAGGCAAAAAACATTTGACTCCGATAACTCACCTTTAAAGTTTTCTTAACAGATGATAAGCTCTGCATTTATTCAAAACAACTTGTAAAAGTGCTCTTAGAAGAGATGGAAAACGTCCAACTGCAGCAGCAAATTCTGGAAGAATTATCTCTTTGAAGGCTGGGGAAAGTGCAAAGAAGTCTTATTCATTAGCCTTACCATAACAGGTTTTATGATTAGAAAACTGTAAAAATTTAAATATTATTCCTTGCCTCCCCACTTCTTTTTTTTTTTTTTTTTTTTTTTTGAGTTTGGTGAGATAAGATGTACCTGTGATAAGTAGAATTTATTGCCTGTAGCTAATAGTGATGTGATAGAACATACAACAGGAATGGAGGTAAATACAGAGTCTGAATTCTGTTCTTTTTAGAAGCAGAGTTTGTTCTTTAGTGGTGACAGTTCCTATCAAGCGTAGCCAGAAAGTGGTAGCGTTTATTAAGCATTGGCTTATATTTAAATGCAGTGTATCTCCTTTAGTTCAGCTCAAGTTTCTTAACCTATAAGAAGCTTTTTCTAACTGCTTACTTTCCACTCTGAAAAGACAGAATGAACCAGTCTCTTCTTTGTACCTTTATTGAACTCTCTAGTGCTACTACTGCAAAGCTATGTCTTACTATGGTTTACATATCTCTCTGTGTTTACTAGCTTTTTAGGGCAAGAAGTTAGTTTTAGTTTCTAAATATTCATGGGGTGGGTAGATGGATGGATGAATGGGTTAAAAGTTATCTAGAAACCCTATACCCATTTTCCAGTGACAATGGCCTTGTTTTGAAGTCCTATGTCAAAATTTAAACCAAATTTAATTTAACATAATTTAACTTCAATGCCCGCCCTGAAAGAAAATATTGATCTTTTAAAAGTGGGTTTAAAAACAACAGTGGGTTTGTTCTGATAGAAAACTGGGAAAATGACAAGAACAGACATCCCCCCCGCGAGTAACTTCTCAGACAAATGACAAAATATTTAAACCACTCATAATGAGTCTTGCAAATTAAGACAACATTATAATCAAGATGATGCAAATGAAAAAATAGAATACAAGTACATTCTGTTGGTGAGGCTGTGGAGGAATAGGCACTCTCATATATTGCTGTTAGAAATCCAAATTCATATAAGCCTTCTGAAGGGAAATTCAGCAGTACCTAACAAAATTATCTATTTACTTTCTTTTTGACCCAACGTTCCCATTTCTAGAAATCTCCCCTCAAGACACACCTCCCACAATATAAAAATACTGCACACAAGGTTATTTAAAACTAATAGTGATGTGATGGAACACAGAACAGGGCTGGACATAAATAAAAGAGTCTGAATTCTGTTCACCTTGTGTGCAATACAAAAATACTGCACACAAGGTGTACAGCATTGTCTGTAACAGCACAATATTGGAAACAACCTAAAAGCTACTATGTGGGAGACTGTGTGTTTGTACAAGAAAAATACAGGGAAGAGAAACATAAACTAAAGAGACCTATAGGGGGTGCATGAGAAAGGAGAGGAAAAAAAGGTGGGAATGGGATCTCTCCAGGACGAATAATAAGAAAGTAACACTTATTGTGGTATATATTTTGTAAAGCTTTGACCCAGCATCATAGCAATGTTTTATACACCCAAATAAAAAATATAGTTAATTAAATTTAATTAAATGATTAAAATAAACTAGTATTGAATACAAGTAGTAACAAGTGAACCTAACTATATTACAAATGAATAACCCACACTGAAGAGGATAGGCAAGCGAAGAACTAACCTAAGTTACTTTCAAAATAAAATAATATTTTGAATGGATACTATAAGGCTAAAAACAAAAACAACTTGCATAAATACTGCCCTCTAGTAATAAATCAGTTTCTCACAGGAGTATAAGGTAGCAATTTTGTAATAACTTTAGGTGTATAGTAAGATTGAATTAATAAGTGAATATATTATAAATAATGAATGTCAGGTTTTTCTCTGTCAGAGAAAGAAGTTCCACATAAGCAAAGGGAAAGACTAAAATTAACTTTGTGGTTTGGGGTTGGAATCAGAGGTATTAGATATATCTATCTAATAGCTGCCGAGAGAGTCCAAGAGCAATAGCACCCAGAAACAATGAGCACACTTAGCACCCAGATCTTGGTTCCTAAATACCATTCTCCAATAAAAAGAACAAGGACTCATTTGAAAATTAGTTGATTTCAGCACTGGGGAAAGGAAAATAAAAGGTGAACCTGGAACATCATGAGATGCCAGAAAATCAAGGAACTGCTCAAAAAAAAAAAAAAAAAAAAAGGGGGTATGTCAAAAGGACACAGGAGCCAACTAGAAGGATCCTCCAATAGCTGAAGCTGGAACAATTTGAGCCACAAAATAAATAATGATAGTATGAGATTGTAACCTATAGAATATATGTCCATGAGGCCATTCTGATAGAAATAAATAATTGAATAAGTAAATTAATAGGGGAGAAGGTACAGCTCTTACAAAAGAATTCCCCACTACTATAGAAGGTATGAAGGAAATACAAAATCACTATTAGGCAAACAGCATAGTAATAATTGTTGCAAGTAAGCTTTGCAAGTGAATGCTAAAATCAGTGGATGAAAGTTTGAGGATAAACAGAACATTAGCATAGGCTCCAAGTTTCTTCCTCAATATATTTATCAATTATAAAGGAAAAAAAAAATTGTAGGTTTACAGTATAGAAACCTAGCAGACATTACCTTAACCAGGTGATCAAGGTTAATATCATTAGGTGACAGGATGTACTGCCCTGATAATGATGTACTAAGAAGGATACAACATCACTTCTATGGCATTCCTGCCAAAATGAATAACCTTAGACTAATCATTAGGAAGCATTGGACAAACCCGAATTGAAAGACATTACAAATAGTATTTGACCAATACTTTTCTGAAGTGTCAAGTTCTTGAAAGACAAGGAAAAACTGAATGACAATCACAGATTGAAAGAGATTTAAGAGACACAAAGGTAATGAGGGTCCTAGTTGGATCCTGGAACAGAAAAAGGATATTAGGAGGAAAAACTGGTGAAAGTTTAATAAAGTTTGTAGTTTATTTAATCACAAGCTACCAGGAAGTAAAGGTTTTGGGTGAGATATTTGTATACTGGTTATGTGAATTTTTGATATTAGGAGAAGTTAGTTGAAGAATCTGCATGAACTCTCCGTATTATTTTATAATTTTTTTTTAGTTGAAACTTATTTCAAAATAAAGTTTGGAGAAGAAGAAATAGGAGGAGGAAGAGGAGAAAAGGGAGAAGAGGAGGAAGAGAAAAAGTAAAGAATGAGGGGAAGAACATAAACTTTAAAAATAAAACATGAGTTTGCTTTTTAGAATATAGTTAAAAAGATATCAGGGCCATATGTCACTAATAAAGTGAGCTAGCTGCTGGTGACTGTTTTTGTTACATTATCTAAAGAGACTGGTATTGTTGCCTATCAAAATCGGATTTGAAGGTATATCTAAGACATGAGATACAGGCATGGTTTGTTCCCTTGCAGAGTTAATGGGCTAAAAAATACTATGTTAGATATCATACTTATTTCAGTCTTTTAGTTGGTATGTTGGTTTGATTTATTAGTGAAAATAAAGTTGTTTTTCATTCAGTAGACATTTTGACATTAATATGCTCATTAAAAGTTTTGGGACCTGGCAAAATTCTGAATATGATATTACTAATTTGATGTAGGTTTCCAAGTAGATAAATACACTGATTATACAACTGATGCCACCAGTCAATAGATTCCCAGGTTTAATTAGAACAGAAAATATCTTAGATAAGTTACCATTTATTTTTTATTTTTTTAAAGATGACCAGTAAGGGGATCTTAACTCTTGACTTGGTGTTGTCAGCACCACACTCTCCCAAGTGAGCCAACCGGCCACCCCTATATAGGGATCTGAACCCGTGGCCTTGGTGTTATCAGCACCACACTCTCCCAAGTGAGCCAACCGGCCACCCCTATATAGGGATCTGAACCCGTGGCCTTGGTGTTATCAGCACCACACTCTCCCAAGTGAGCCAACCGGCCACCCCTATATAGGGATCTGAACCCGTGGCCTTGGTGTTATCAGCACCACACTCTCCCAAGTGAGCCACAGGCCGGCCCTTAGATAAGTCACCATTTAAAAACCTCAGAACTCCCTCACACAATTATTAGTCCCTATAAACTGAGTAAATAAGTCTTTTCAAAAACAAACAAACAAAATTAGGTACTAGGAATTGAAATAAGCTCACCCGTCATTATGTACCGGACTTCCCAATACTTCTCAAAAAGTGTTAAATTATTTCATTTTGAAACCACATTGGTGAGTCACTTGGATCATGGAAAATGATCCATTTTCTCTGAGATGACTACACGTGTTCAAAGAATCACTGTGACAACCGTTTAAACAAGACAGCAGGCCATTTGAATATTAATTGACTTTGGCTTTTCTGCCCTGCCTTCTAAGAGTTTACAATTCTGTTGAGCAATCAGAAGATTCACACTTAAATGCTTCCTATAATCAAATAATACAGCCACACCTAGAACCCAGGGAAGTTGGTAATAGCACCTTATCCTCCCAAGGTAATAAGAATCTTCAAAGCATTTCACCACGTTTCATCTCATTGAACCCTTCCAACAACCTTACCAGGTGGGCAGAAAAGCTCATCATAAATATGAAAATTGACTCTCAGGAGGTCATGTGTGTTTTAAAATCACACATGGACCTGCTCAGTCTGTTCAGTTTCCCTTGAGGGAACCAGGGCTTTGATCTATTAATTTGTTGCTTTTCAAGGAATAACAGCATTTCTCTCAAAGTAAAGAAATAGCTCAAGGCATTGGGCTCCAGAGTAGTAGAGCTCTAGCGAAAACTCTGTCTTCTGCAGCAGCACAAAGGACTATTTTTAGATGTTTTCCTCTTTCTAATTGTCTTTCCCTCCCTGGTGTATTTCTGTGGGTAGAATGTCGGATGAGTCAAGTTCCTCACTAATTCCCACAGAGACCAGAAAGTCAAAGGCCAAGGTTCAGGTTGCCCTGAGGCCTTCAGAACCTGCCTGCTGATAACAGTGTGATGGATTTAGCAAGATCTTCGAGGACCTTGGAGTCCAGAGACTTCGGGAACCCTGCTGAACAATGGGACTAAAAGGCAACTGGAAAGGAGGCCTAGATATGTCATCTTGAGTCTTGGAACCACCCCAAATGACCTTGCCTGGAGCTCAATCATGAAAGGAGCTGATAGGGTGTGGAGCCAGCAGTGGCTGTGGGCTCAAGAGGCCCTCCACATATTCTGTTTTCCGTCCATCACCTTTGAGAGGAAATAGGAAGACACTTCTTCCAGGCAACTTCAACCTTTAGGTCGAATATCAACCTTTAGATTTCGGGAACATCAGAACAGTGAAGATTTACTCTAGAGAAAAGAAAGAGGAAAGGGCTGATGAAAACACTTTTCACTCCTTTACAAGGAAAAGCTAACCAGTTAGTGCCAGGTGGCTTCCAGACAATGCATGGAAAGATGAAATCAGTTTTTGGCTCAATGTCAGGGAAAACCTTCTAACAGGTTTTGTGTAATGAACTACATGAGGAGCTGCTGAGTTCTCAGATTTCCCGCCTCCCTGCCTCTTCCTGTCTATCTCTGGCGTTCTCTTCTGGCCCCTCTTCCCACTGCACCTATGCTAAGCTTTTCCAGGAGACTGGAAGGCAGCGGTACAAACAATCACGAAGCTGCCAATCCTCTATTCCACACCCTCTTCCCCGCCCTGATTTATGGAAAGGCGCTCAGGGTGGTAAGTGACTTACCCAAGGTCACAGAGCCGCGACCAGGACAGCCAGGTGTCCAGACTCCCACATCATCGCTCTGCCCACGCCAAGGCGCACCTTCCTTCCCAGCGCCCGCACCCAAGAGCCTTCTTTATTCCACATCCCCGCCTCCCTGTCACCACCCACCCCCCGCCCGCTCCC
>NW_007728379.1:85011-90269 GCF_000696425.1 Galeopterus variegatus
TGACGCTCGGCAGCCTCCAGGGTCCAGCCCTTCCTGCGGGCGCTGCCCTTCCGCCGGATTCCCACGCCGGAGTCGCCCTCGGCCCGCGCGCAGCCGGCGGGAGCGCTGCCTTCCGGGCTTGCTCGGCCGCGCCGCCGTGGCCTCGCGGAGCCCCTCTCCGCGCGACCCCCCTAGCCCCAGACGGCGGGGACACCGAGGAGCGCGGGTGCCCAGGGTTCACCGTCAGACCCTGAGAGCAGGAGCGGAGGTGGTGCCCAGAACCCCGAGTCCAGAAAGCCAGGGCCGGCGCGGGACTCTGTCCTCGTCCCTCCGGGTGCCGGCACTTGGAAGGAGCACGGATCCACGATGACGTCCTCCGAGCAGGCCGTCTCCTCACCCTCCCGCCGCAGAGGAGCCACCTCCTGAGGAAAGTCCCGAAGTGTCAGGTTCGAGCCCGCTGGGGTGGAGGTGGGGAGGTGGCCGTGCCTCTGGCTCCCCCGAGAGCCGCCCCCAGAGGAGCGGCGCTTCCTCCTTGGTGCCCGCCCTGGCCGCGGCGCCCGCCGCGCGCTCCTTCCCAGCGCCCCGGCTCCTTCCCGATCCATGTGCGAACTACCCTCCGCCTGGGAAGCGCGCGCCATGGACTCGGGACCCGGCTTCCGAAAACAGGCCGCCTTTTGGTTGGACCACTAGCGGAAGTGGGCGGGGAGTGGCGAGCCCCACACGCGCGCTTCTCCATGAAGATTCTTGAGCTTTCTCTGAGGAAAGGAGTGCATATGCTGCAGTGTCTCTGTGGAAGGAGCCTGAGGTCCAGCAGCAGCCCGAGTGGTGAGAAAATGTTTTTTCCCCAGCCCTCAAACCGCACAATGCCCCCTTCCGCCTCTCGTGCCCTCTCCGCCTTCCTCCCCTCCTTTATTCAGTGCTGTTAAGTGCTGGAAGGAAGGCGCTGCCTTACCCGGGCGAGCTAATGGCCCCGCCGCCGGTTCTGTCTTTGGATGTGTGGAGTTTTTTAATCCCTGAAGTCATCGGCACTTTGTAGAACGCGTTAGCGCTCGCCCCGCGCTTGAGCTGGAGCCCGCGGGTCTCTTCGAGGGGTGCTCGAAGTGACCTGCTTTCGCGTTCCTCGCGGCTCTCTCCTTGTGACTTGCGAGGGCGGCGTGCGGCGTGGAGTTGTTCAGTGTCTCCTCCGCGAAGTGGCTGGCGCGTTCGACAGGAGAGGGGACTTGAAAACAGGTGGCTGGTGAGGCAGGTATCTTATTTTCTTTGCTTTGTCTGAAAAGTAGACATCTGGCGATCGTCAGGGGGGACTTTTTCCCTGGAGATCAAGCGATTTCTGTCCTCGGTGCTGAAGCAGGAGACTCCCAATTAGCCCTGGGCTTAACCAACCAGGTCCCTCAGGAAAGGCTCAGGGAGGGAAGGAAAGAAAATCATACCCTTTGAGTGACCAGAGATATTGAGAAAAGTTATTTAAAAATTTTAATGAGTGAAACACCAAACTAAAACCAAAAAAGTGTGATTATTTTCTGCGGAAACCTTGCAAAATGGTGTGCTGTTTCACCACATTTTTCCCATTTTCAATCTCCATTTTATTTTTAAGATGTAGGTTCCCTTTAAGGTGATTATGCTTATTAATGTTGTAAGTGCTAATTCAGTTTCTGTGGTTTTTTTTTTTTTTTTTTTGGCTTCCCTTTTACAAAATGAGGGTGAAGAGAAAGGAAAATCACCCTATTATGTCTAAACAAGTGTCTCTTTGCAAAAGAATACTTTTGAGGGTGTCCATAAATTCTAAGTAATATTAATTTTTAAAAAAATTGACATTATAATAGATTTTGTGTTTAAAACTTCATACGTTATTTTGGGATATCTGATTCATTTGGTTATGATACCTATTTTCACTCTGTTCTGAAGCTATGAAAATTATATTTGGAAAGATTAAAAAATATGTAGTTTTCATTCATCCTTTCTAAAACTTTGACTTTCTAGTTACTCAACAGTCTAAATAAAAAAACAAAACTATGGGCCGGCCCGTGGCTCACTCGGGAGAATGCGGTGCTGATAACACCAAGGCCACAGGTTTGGATCCCTATATAGGGATGGCCGGTTGGCTCACTTGGGAGAGCGTGGTGCTGACAACACCAAGTCAAGGGTTAAGATCCCCTTACCGGTCATCTTTTTTTAAGAACGAAACAAAACAAAACAAAACTATTTAAAAAGAAATAATTAGATAATTTAACTATATGTGAAATTAGAGAACACAGTTTTGAAATTAAATCAGCAATGAGACCTCATGTTTTTACTTCTGTGTAATTCAGAATATTTAGACATTCTTTATTTTGTTGCCATATTTGTAAGTGCTAAAAGGTATCATACCACTACATTCTAAATTAAAAGGTTTTATGTTAAAATGTAATAGTTTTTAGGAAGCCAGTAGAGAAGTATGTTAATATTATTTCAGTTTTTCTGGTCTACATTAAATAAAATGTGAATAGATTGTAACTTGGGTGTATGTTTCTTAGACGTGAAGAATTTTAATGTGTGTATGGTATATTATAAAGACAGGGCACTTCCTCGTGTAAAATTAGGTAATATGTTCAATTTACATGAAGAGTCAGTTTCCCAAATAGTAACAGATCCAAATAGAAGGGATAACATATGTGATTGGACAGCACAGGTTATTGTGCATGGAACTTAGAGCAAAAAGATTTAGTTATAAGGCTGTCTCAAGAAGTCATTACAAATCTTTGAAACATTGTTTTGATATGAAAAAGTGGAAGTAATGATATTTCTAACCTGGTTCCTATATTTGACTTCACCATAGATTTAACATGTAATTCTATGAAAATTGCCGTGCACTTTTACATACTAGGGTAGAAATTTTGTTTATTTTTGGGAACTACCACTCTAAAGGAACTCTTGTAAAATGGTATAGTACCAAGTAGTGAAGATGAAGGTTTCTTCCTACCCTTTAGAGGTAATATGAGAGTACTTCGAAAAGTTGGTGGAAAGATTTGTATAATCTTTTAATTGTATTTTTCCATCAACTTTTTGAAGTATCTTCTTCTGTAGTTACTTATTAAGGGATTGTTTCTGGGAATGATACTGCCTTTGTTTGAACTGTGGCTCTTTTTAGCTTATAATTTTGTGTAACTAAAATGATCTTGCTGTTTCTCAACATATGCATAAATGTAAATTATGATGATAATGGCAACTATCTCACAGGTTCTTGTAAAGATTAAATAAATTAGTAACAGCTAAAGATTTAATTGAGCTCTCATTGTATGCCAGGCACTGTTCTAAGAACTTTAAGCCCATCATATACAACATGCTTAATATATTTTAGATATTGCTATTTTTGTGTTTTATTTTAAAGTGATTTTTGTCATATGGCTTCTGTCATTAGTATGACCTCCCAGCAATTCTGTATGTAATGTTGCTATGCCCAATGTGCACATGCAAATTAGGGTAAATTCATCAGAGACTATTTTCATGTAGGAAATTTATAAAAATAGAGCTCGAATGAACCACTGTAATTTTTAAAAACTTATCTGAAGGGATAAACAGTAATATTTTGAGCAATGTCAGCATGGAGTAACAGAGTTTTATACCAGCTACTTCTTCCCCATTATTTTACAGGTGAGGGAAGTGAAGGAAGGAAGTGAAATAATTTGTTATAACAGGTTAAAAGATGCTTCTAATAGATTGCTGAATTTTTGGAATTGTAAACATCTCAATATTTTATTTAGGTTTTATTAAATACATGAGGCAAAGAAAATAGAAACTATTACTTTTGAGCTTTTTAGTAAAATTAAAATATTTTATTGTTTTTTTCTTCTGCATTGTCAAATATTCATGTCTTGCCTGGTTTATTCATTTTTTTGGTTTATAAATTCTCTGTAATTCAGTAGGATAGAGATAGCTTGAGCTATCAAATGGAAGACATCTTAAACAAAGTTAAGTGAATTGTTTAAAGCTAAATTTCTTATGATCCTTTTTTGGGCCATTTCTTAAAAATACTAAAGTTATAGTTCAAAATAAGAGCAAAGTAGGTTCATTTTTCTCTAGGGATGGGACCTTAATAAAGAAACGGGCTCATAGATGAATAGTGAGTAAAAGAATAGCTTTAAAGCCTGCTTCCTCTCAAGATGTTATTGGGGAAAGTAGAAGAATCCCATCAAAGAGGGGTGCTAAGATTGCTGGTTTCTCTTCACTATAGCAGGAAAGGCTACCCTAATATTATAGGAAAGGGATTCCTATCCTAACAACCAGGCTCTTGAGAAAGCAGAGTTAGTTCTCAACCTGAAAGAAGACTACTTTTGATAGAAGGTTGCTATAGTGGTAGTAATGTAAAGGAGTATGTGCGTGTGTGTGCACACATGCTTGCATCTGCTTGCTTGCTTGATTTTGTTATCACATCACTTTAAGATATTCCAGAAGATCACCCTCCCTCTGTGTACAGTGCTGTGGATTGAATGTTCCTCCAAAATTCATTGGAAACTTAATCTCCATTGTAACAGTGTTAAAAAGGTGGGAAATCCTATTATGGTAATTCAAAGGTGGGCCTTTAAGTGGTGATTAGATTATGAGGACTGTGCCTTCATGAATGGATTAATCCACTGACAGTTTAATGGATGGCCATAGGTGTGGTTATGATGGCTTTATAGGGAGAGCAAATGAGAAGCTTAGCTCTTTTGCTCAGCCAATTCTGGCCATGTGACACCCTGCATTGCTGTGGAGAGTCACCACCAATAAAAACATCCTCATCAGATGTGTTCCCTGGACTTTGTACTTCCCAGCGTTTGAAACTGTAGGAAATAAATTTTATTTCTTTATAAATTACCCAGTTTCATTGTAAGCAACAGAAATGGACAAATACAATAATCATGACTCTTTTCCCATATTCAGTCAGTTAGGGGCCTGGTAACATGAAGGATTAGATGTCTCGAGACTGAGTTAAACAATCACATCACGTGGCCTTGATATGGAATTGAAACACCCCAGGAAAAAATAATTCATCAATCCTATTAAAAACATGTAACAAAAACTCAGTCACACTACTGTTTTCAAGTACAGCTCTGCCAACTAAATGAAAACCGCCTGCTTACAATCAGGTAACATCAGACACTTACATATCTGAGGAGTATAGGCTTTAACTATTTCACTGGACAGTTAAGTGATCCAAGAAAGAATGCTTGGGGCCGGCCTGGTGGCGCACTGCTACAGTGCGCCGCTTGGGAGTGTGGCGGCGCTCCCGCCGAGGGTTCGCATCCCACATACAGACCGGT
>NW_007728379.1:90436-105300 GCF_000696425.1 Galeopterus variegatus
TGAGTGAGGGGCGGGCGCAGCACTGAGGGTTGCGATCCCGTTGCCGGTCCCAGTCCGATACGGGCGCGACACTGAGGGTTGAGGTCCATTGCCGGACACAAAAAAAAGACAAAAAGAAAAAAAAAAAAAAAAAAGAAAGAATGCTTGGTTGCAAAGTGATTATTGTTTTAAGCTTATTTCCCAAGAAGGGGTCCTCTACAAAAAACATTAAACAGTTGTCTAAAACTCTCTGCCTTTACTTATAAGTATTCATATTGTCCTTTAATCTCTGCTTTTTCTTCAAAGATGTAGGTTAAAAATGCCTTCCAAAACAGAAATAAATGGAACTGACATTCATTAATTGAGGATATGTTAGATGCTAATTCATTCTTCAAAAATTTACCAAATCAAAAAATGAATGACAAAATTTACCTTTT
Organism: Galeopterus variegatus; assembly: GCF_000696425.1. NCBI lineage: Eukaryota > Metazoa > Chordata > Mammalia > Dermoptera > Cynocephalidae > Galeopterus > Galeopterus variegatus. The sequence goes on from NW_007728379.1 coordinate 90,853, forward strand.
GAAGCCATCTATTCAGTTCATGTTATTTTAATTTTGAGATATGGGTGACGTTAGTGAGTGACTGCCTTCAATTATCCAATCTTGGAAAACTTTTTTGAAGGGTAATTGATGATTTATTCAAGGTAATTATCTTTGTTGTGGAATCTTTCTTTGAGCTGGTTTTTGTCACGAGATTAGAATTCTTCACTATTTCTATGATGTTCCAATGGCTAAAATGAATATGAAATATTCAATATATAAAATGACCATTAGTTTCTTATGGGTTTTATTTTCAAAGGGATTTTGTTGTTGTTTTACATGAGATTTTTAGTGTTAATGTCAAAAGTCAAGAATTTAGTGCTCATTATTAGTTCATCTTAGAGTACTTTTAAAAAGCAATTTTCTAAATGCTTACTATATGGAAGTGTAGTAATCATTGGCAATCTTCAAATAGACTTTATCTTCTTTAGAACAGTTTTAGGTTCACAGGAAAATTGAAGAGAAGGTACAGAAATATCGCATAAATGCTGTACTCCACACATGCATAGCCTCCCCTGTTATCATTGTCCCTTACAAAAGTGGTACCTTTGTTACAATCAATGAACCTACACTGACACATATTATCATCCAGTTTATAGTTTACCTTAGGGTTCACTCTCGGTGTTGCACATTCTATGGGTTTGGACAAATGTATAATGGTATGCATTCATTATTATGGTATCATGCAGAGTATTTTCACTGCCTTAAAAGTCCTCTGTATGCCACTATTTGTCCCTTCCTCTTTCCTAACCCCCAGAAATCACTGATATTTTTACTGTCTCAGTAGTTTTTTCTTTTTTATGATGTCATATAGTTGGAATTATATAGTGTGTAGTCTTTTTATATTGGCTTCTTTCACTTGTTAATATGAATGTAAGTTTCGTCCATATTTTTTTGTGGCTTGAGAACTCATTTCTTTTTTCAGTAAATATTTCCTTGTTTGGATGTACCACGGTTCATTCACCTACTGAAGGACATCTTGGTTGACTCAAGTTTTGGGAATTATTAATAAAGTTGCCATAAACAAGTGTGTGCATGTTTTTAGTGTGGACGTAAGTTTTCAACTCATTTAGGTAAATAAATACCAAGGAACGCAATTGTTGGATTGCATAGTAAAAGTATGTGTCAAACTGTCTTCCAAAGTGGCTGAACCATTTTACTTTCCTATCAGCAATGAACGTGAGTTCCTGGTGCTCCGCATCCTCACCAGTTTTTGGTGTTGTCAGTGTTTTCAATTTGGGGCATTCTAATAGGCATATAGTGGTATCTCGTTTTAATTTGCATTTCCCTAATGGCATGTAATGTTAAACATCTTTTCATATGTGTGCTTGCCATCTGTATATTTTCTTCAGTGAACTGTCTGTTCCTGTCTTTTGCCCATTTTTTTTATTGGGTTGTTTATTTTCTCATTGTTGAGTTGTTATTAGCACTTTTCACCCAATGTTATGGATTCTCCTCCTGGGCACATTGAGAATGGCGTTACCTCATTCCCTTGAAGTTAGGGGTGGCCATATGACTTGCACTGGCAAATGAAAAGTGATGTACTTCCACGTGGAAGATTTAATAGCCAGAGCACAATTCACCTCAGGTTCTTTGCTGCTGCTGCCACTGTTCATTAGTTCGTGTCTGTTTCATGAACAGAGCTCCACCATGTGACCCATGATGGACATTTAATACAAATGAGAAGTTAAAACCTCTTTTCGTAAGTAACTTCAATTTTTAAGGTAGTTTGTTATCTAGCATATCATGATTGATATAATAAGGCAGCACAGCTTAAGATAAAATATAGTGGAAGGTTATTACACTGTTTAAGGTTCTTTCCAGTCAAAACACTCTGATTTCTCTAAGATTTCATCTGTACTATATCTACCTCTTTCAAAAAGATATAATGAATCTCCACTGATGAAATTTTGAGATTATTCATTTAAAGTTGTAATTTAAAAATTGCAAGGCTCTTAAGGACTCAGTTTCTCTTTCTACTTACCTTGAAATGTGGAAATTCCTTTCCATGCCCCCTATCATATCTGGCGAAGGAAGAATTAGCTATGTTGCCTCAAAAGCAGTGACAGTGGCAGCTCTCATCACTACTACAGTTTTGCCAGGCACAGGAAAATGCAAATAAACATTGCTGTTCTTCTCACAGACTATAAACTGAAAACCGTGTGAATTGGGATGTACACCAGGGCACACTTTATGGTGAAGGGGCTGGGCTCAGTGCTTCCATGTGAGTCATGGACCAGCAATACAATTGGCCTGGCTCTGTGTTAAGTACAGCAGAAGGGAAGAGGGAAGCCATACTTTTTCTAAAGCCTAGGATACGTGTATCATGTCAACTAACCCTCCCAATTGGCACCCCTCCTTTCTTTCTGCTCTTCCTAATCTGAGCATAGAAAGTTTAAGAAACATGTCCTAGCTTCAGGGGTTGCCATTTTCCAATTCAGCAAACAATCCTTGAGGACTGATTACATGTTAGGTTCTGTATTAGGTCCTGGAGACCCAGCAGGGTGATATGTATTTATAAGTAAAAGGTGTAAAACAATGCAGGGTATAATACGTGCCAAAAGTTAAGTATTTGGGAGCCTCAAAACCCTTATCTGATTTAATATTCAATGGTATGAATCACCTCGAGGAAGGAATAATTAATTCAGTCTAAAATTGATGTTAATCTTCCTGAGCTTGAAGAGCATTTGGGAGTTCAAAAGGAAGTGCTGGGTTATGACAGATGAGAGCTCTAATGGAAGGGAGTAGTATCTTTATATATTTTAGTGGGAGAATGTGTTTGGATAAAAATAAGATGAAGATATAAAAAAAAGCAATTGTTTACAAAGGCAATTACCCTACAACTCAATTCAAGCCTACTGAACCATTGCCCACATTCAGATATCCTGCCTAGTTATTTATATTATACTTCTCTTCTGCCCCTACTTCAACATAAATTCATTTATTCACAGCCATGTATAATACATCAGTTTCTTTGAAAGGTGCAAATTCTATTCTGTGGTACTAGAAGGTACTATAAAGGGACATCCAGGGAGTATTGATAGATTTGTTCTCTAAATTTCTATGGAATGGTTAAAAACAATAAAACTTTTTTTTTTTGATAGTGTATGCAAGTGCTATCTTTATGCCATGTTATTTTTATTGCACAATGTCATGAATGACAAGTCCGAATACTTCTAATGCTATTGAATGAGGGGCATTTGTATTTCCTAGGATGCCAATCAGAAAGATACTGGGAATCTGCCAAGACAATCTCTCTTGCTGAGATGATCTTTCTTGTTTATACACAAGCTTCTAGTGCCATCCCACCCCTCCACTCATTGCTGTTTATAGGAATGATAACATTGCAGTTGGTGTCACTGATTGCCCACGTTGTTGCTTCAATGAAGCCAGCTGGGATGTGATTGCATGGTCTTTAAATAAAACTTAGTAGCACAAAATGAATCTCTTTTTTGAGGGGAGTGGGGTTGTTGCTAGCTGGATCATTTTCTAAGACACTAATTATTTACTTAATTTGGAAGAACTTGAGGAACAGCGAATCGCCATGTTGGCTCAGTGTTTGACCTTGGCACTAAGGAACTTGTGAGTGGATAGCAGAGTGACAGTCCTTATGAAGCCATTCTCAAAATGATATTGATGATCCCCTTTCTCCCAAACCATTCAGCACTCTGTGAATAACTCATTTACTGGAGATAGTGGATGTGTCTATGGTTCCAGCTATTTAAAGGCTTAGGCTAGAAGATTAATTGAGATCAGGAATTCTGGGCAGTAATGGTCTGTGCCAGCCTGGAGACAGTCTTGTGTTCACAGGAAGCATGGGCTTTACCTGGAAGTGGTGAGAAGCATAGTAAAAAGTTAGTGTTGCATTTTCTAAAACTGCCGCAGTATGGAAACTGGAACTTTTGTTCTTTTGGCTTGTAAACCTTATTGCAAGATAGGTAGGATAGCTTTCCTTCTTATAGTTACATAAAATTAGGAAACTAAAGCTCCTCCAGGTGAAGATGTATATATCTATGTACATTTATTTATTTTATCCTGAAAAATTTTAAAAATCTAAGTGTGTATCTGTCTAAAATGTCTAGGTTCTTATGTGTGTGTGTGTTTGTATTTGGTTAAAGCATTCAAAATTGCTAACGGTAGTTACTTTAATTGAGTTTTATGGCAGAGATGGAAGACTTACTTTTTACTTTATATATCTCCATATTTTTTAAATTTTTATAAGAACACGGTCCTTTTATAATAAAAAACTAGTTATATATATTTCAGATTATACAGTTTTCTGTTACGAGCAGAAAAATGCTCATAATGCATTTTTAAAATGTAAAACCTCTGTAGAATAAGAAAGTCACTCATAAAACCATAACTCCAATATAATTCTTCCATTCTATGTGTGTAAATTTTTTAAACAAAAGTTATCACACAAAGGTTATATGTTTTGTTTATTTCTTTCCTATGGGATTAAACAATTATTCAAAATACAGAAATAGATAAACATATCGAAATATTTGGAAGGTATTTTTTTCCAAAAAGAATTACAAGAAGCTATTAGTAATGGTTACTTGGAGACAGATATTTTGGGGCAATAGGAAAGGATGCTCTCCCTTTTTAGCTTGTGTATTTTTGTGGTGTTTGTAATGATTTGTACATATTGACTTTATTTAAATATAAATCAGGGTGTAGCTGGGTGGCGAATTGTGGATCATTAGTGTTTTCTTTTTTTTTTTTAACTTTTCTGTGTTAAAAATTACTAATGAATATGTCATTTTACAAACGATTCTCCTAAACATAATTTTGAATTACTTCATAGAATGATATGACATATCTATGCTATAATTATCAGTCTACTCACTGTTGTTGAATATTTAGACCGTATTCAATTTTTTTGTGCTTTTAAATTTTGTCGTGACAAATATCCTTGTTAGAAATCTCTGTGTGCTGTGGGTGTGGGGGAGGATATCAGTAATAACTTTTCTTTCTCCTCCTTTCCTCCTTCCTTAATCCTGAGTTCAAAACAATTGAGAAAATACACAAAACTGACAAACAGATGTCTATTAAATATATCTTCTTTCTTACTGGATTGCTGGAATACTGGATTGGAGAATGGTCAAACTTAAATTTAACACCTTTCTCCCCAAACTAAATCTTAACATATACAACTCACCAGAGGGAAGGTTTGGAGCTACAGAGCAGACACATCTGCTGAGAATTCCAGCTTCATTCTTGTTGAGCCCCAGCAGTGGAGTCAGAGAGATTTGGACTCAACATCTACCTGTAAAGGTAGGTCTGGGTCCTGACCCATTCGTGCCTGCTGAGCAGCACAGAGTGTGGCCAGCCTGTGAGCAGGCAGATCCATGCAGAGAAAACCCACAACAGGCTAAGCCTCACCTGCCTCAGTTTTTCCCCTGATCTCACCAGATAAGATTTTCTTCTTCCTTGGAAAGGAGTGAGAAGGGTGAATGGAAGGGCAGAGACTCTTCCCAGTACTTCAGAAAATGTTGAAGTGCCTCTTCTGTGGATCAAGACATAAGTGTGGAAGGTGAGAGAGTGAATGTCACCTCTTACAGTATGTAACTTTCAGAAGCATCAAAAGCATAATATTCTTAAGGGTGTTGTGTACTCCAGAGACTTACACTCCTACCAGCCGTAGAACATTTTCCTTAAACCCTTTCTACTATGTGCATCTTTTCTACCATGTGTATCTTTCGTATCTTTATTATATGAAGAAAACCGTAATCCTTTGTATTGCTTTGATAACAGATGTCAAAAAACTTGTTTCATATATTTATCGACCTTTTGTGTTTCTTATTCTCCTTAAGATATGCAAGGAAACATCTTTTTTTTTTTTTTTTTTTAGTTTTTAGAGTACGGTATCCCCATGACCTAGAGCTGTTTAGTGACATAGGAGTAATTTGTATTTAGACAGTTTACTATTTTCCAAATTATTTTTTTCAGTTTAATTTCTAGATGGAGCATTTTCTAACTAACTTTCTTTTTCTTTTCTTTTTTTTTTGATTAAGAAAACGGAAATTGTGGCTTTCATTTTGAGATTTTTGTTGTTAGAAGATATAAGAAACAAATATAATATTTTAAAAAGTTTCTGAAATTGCTACTCTTCTCTTGTACCCAAAGTTATGTGTACTGGGGCTCTGTAGTTGAGGGTTGAGAGAGGATAGATACAGACAGCAGAAGAGTCTATAGTGGTGTGGTGAGAAAGTAAGCGGGGAGTAGAAGAAAATCCCAAAGAGTGGTGTTTGAAAGATAATCAGAATTTCTAATGCAATTTTTAAGGACCAGTTAGTTATTCTGAAAACCAGGGTACCATAAGTTATGGATTCCTGACTATATTTAAATACCAAAATGAATCATGATATCAAAAAGCATTTTGGGGGTTCAGAGAAGAGGAAAACCGATGTTTAAGAAGAAGGAGGAAGAATAAGAGAAACATGTTGTAAGTGATAACAGTGGTAGAAACTGAGGGAGGGAGAGTTGGTTTAATGGAAAGTTTGTGTTTGGTTGTTTGTTATATGCTGAGTCGAAGTGAGGGAAGCATGGAAGACTCTTCTGAAGTCATGTTATTGGTGCTTGGATAAGAGTTCAAGGCTACGGGTAAAGAGTAGAAATACAACATTTGAAATTTGGGAATTAAATTGCCCCTTAATAGGGTGTAGAGCTTATTTAAGGACACAGGCCATGAGATAGTTCTCAGAGCACACATTTAGAACACAGTGGGCAGCAGAATCTGTAGAGGTTGGAGAAAGGCTTTGGAGATGAAGCAGGAATTTGTATCCTGGCTCTAGCACTTTCCTGGCTATGAGACTTCGAGCTAGTTCTTTGGTTTTCTTGTGCCTTATACATGATATAGGGCTTAATGATACTGCTGAGTTACTAGGGTTATTCTGAGGATTAAATGTATTAGTGTCTGTAAAGTGCTTAACCTGTGAAATCCTGAGCATGTACTCAGTATTTTCTGCTTTTCTTTTTCTTGTCTCTCATTCTTCCTGGTGGCATAAAATACCAAGTGCATGCTGTTAGAGTATGATTTATCCTAACTTATTCTTTCACTTATGGCAAAGATATGTGTACCAATACTAAATCTTTGGACATATTTAAAATTCTGATCTGTATGTTGAACTTTTCCTTATTAAGATGAGCTTTTATTCTGGCAAAAAGCAGTATGAGTCTGTATCTAGCCAATTTGTAAAGATTCCTGTTTATTTCCATAAAAATGGTAATCAACATAATATACATAGAACTAAGAAAATTCTTAATTTGATTTATTGATAGAAACTAATATAAATGGTATTGGGTACTAATTTGGCAGTAACAGATAATTTGGATAATACTCTTTTAATTGATTTTGGATAACTGAATTTTTGGAATAAATCATAGCAGCACTACTACTTAGTAGTCCATGAAGCTCAACTTATTCTTAGTAGTCCATGATGCTCGATTTTCAACTCTCTCTTATGTTGGTAGATTATTTAGAGGATCAGAACGAGCAAGCAAAAGTCACATTAACATTTAACATTGTAGAACCAGTATAACCGAAAACAATTCTGACCTTATCAGCCTGTGACTATATAAAGTAAATTCACTTTCATTCTCAGGTTTTGACAGCTAGCCTTATTCAGTAGATTGCTGATTTTCTATTCATCTGCTGTGTTTCTTTTACCAAGTAATTTCTAGGAAATACTCACAAGTATTTACACATTCCACAAATTTGTCCTAGTGTTTATTTGACATCTCCACTAACCTTCTTTACTCAGAACCACTGAGATGCAAGAACTTTGCCATTCTCTTCTTTCAATCTTAAGAAAAACTAGACTGTGAGCCTTTAGAATAATTTACTGAATTTCTGAGGACAGCAGAAATGTGTAACAGTGCAGAGAATGGAAATCTAAGGACAGATATGGGCTATATACCTATGAGTCTATAGGACATGCCTTTCCCTAAAAGAGCCTCCTGGTCATCTCTTTAACTTCTATCCTATCTTTGAATAATGATTGTTCTTTGTTCCCTCCAGCAATTGGACACTACTCCCAATACCGGAGAGATAATGAAGTTATTTCTGCTCCGATTCCCAGGTTCACCGCTTTTCTTATTGGAGGATAACTGAGAGTGGAGTTATCCACTATCCATGTCCTTTAGGGGAAACACTCATTCCCACCACAGGATATGGTTTAGCCACTCTTGGTCCAGAAAAGCAATCACAGTAGTTATCAGCACATTTCTAAATGTTTGGGTTATTCCATTTTAAACACCAGATGAGGAACACTAACAGTCCAGCCCAGGTAGCATTGCACGTTTTTATCATCTTTCTTTCAAAGTAGATTGCAAAGGAGATTAGTCTGGCATGCTCTTCTTGGCGTGATCTGTTCTTGACTCTTGGGACAAATAAGACAGGTCTTCCAAGAATAATACATAAGGATTTTTAAATAGGACAACCTAAATGCAGGGGAAAATTCTTTAATTCTGCATGAACTTGTTTCTGCTCAAAATATATCCAATTTAAATTACTAAACAAAATACTTAACATCTCAGATGACAGCATTTGCTACAATAGTGTTGGGAAAGATTTCTAAGAACAAAGAATAGGAAATTAACTTATATATGTATGATTAGAAAGGCTTGTTAAGGTAGTCCCTCTTAAAACAAAGCAATTTGTATAATAAGGGGAAATTCTAATCTTTATCTTAGGGAGCAAAAATTACTAACATCTCCCCCTAAAATAATATCTGTTTAGTTATATGAATTTTATAACTAAGCCTTATTGCTTGAAGAGTTGAATATTTTATGTCTAGAAAAGCAAAGACCTTATGGGATATTGCTTCATTTATATATTTTTTTCAATCAGCATTACTAAGACCCGCACCATGTGCTAAGCAATGGGCCTGCATGAACCCCATTCTAAAAGAGTTCATATTTTGATAAGGGAGGTAGTGCTCATATGTGAGCACAACTAATCCTAATTAAGGTATTAATGATGTCTTAAGGGTGTCATTCTTAGCTGGCATTGTCAGTATTCTAGAAGAAACTGCTGTGTTTGAAGTAGAGATAAATTCTCCCAAATACTTTTGTTTTTAGTTTATCTTCTCTGGTAATTGCTGTTGGCTGCTGTGATTGTTTGCATGTACTCAGTTCAAGTTCTAGTTGAGTGGATTTGTTGTTAACTTGTTTTCATCATTGCCATCTGGAAATCTAGTTATAGTTAACATTGGGCTAAATATCCCTAGATGAGTTATCATTATTATTTTGTTTTCCAAAATGCAATACTTATGGATTGCATGACCTCAACTAGAAATGGTGTTCTTGGCATTGGAATTGTTAAGGCACAAGAAAGAACAGGAAATAAAATATATGTAGTTTGTTTTCAAGGTAAGACATGAAAATGGTCAGAAGAATAATACAACAAACACAGACCTAAGACTAAGAAAGAACAAATTGCTAGCTTTATGTCATATGTATTTCATGTTTTTTTTAAATGAAGTCAGACATTACTAATACAATTAAAATCATTAGAACCCATCTCCAGCTCCACTCCTGAATTCCCTCCTCCTTAGGTGTAAAAACTGTAATGATTTTGGAGTGTGTTCTTCCAGTCCATGTGTTTATATTCTTAATACATATCACATGTAACATTGTTTTGAGTGTTTCTTGAATTTATATAATATCTAACTGTACTCATCTCTCTGCATTTTATTTTTTTAATTTTGTGTTTTTGAAATTTATCCCTGTTAATATAAATTTATCAAGTTCAGAAAGATGAAGCCTACTGTGAGGCAGTCTACTGTAGTGGCTGAGACCATGGATTATGGAGCCTGGTTGCCTGGGTTTGACCTGGCTCTGAGACTTACCAGTTATGTGACCTTAGACAAGTTCCTTAACACCCAAATGCCTCTATTTCCTTATCTGTAAAATGTTAAAAACACTAGCACCTACCTTATATGGATTATGGTGAGGAGTAAAATTAGTTAATATGTAAAGCTCTTAGGATAGTGCCTGGCACTTACTAAGCACAATGTAAGTATTTATAATTTGTGCTTCACTTGGGGATGTATATTGAGTCATAGTTGGAAGATTAGCCTTGCTTGGCTAATATTCCCTGATTTCTTGCGTCCAGCACCATGCTAACTAAAACTAAACTCTGTATCCAGGATTGGATTAGTCTCAAAGGCAATTGGGCATTGAATGGGGGCAGAAAGAGAAGGAGCCTAAACAGGAGAGGTTAGGGAATCAATAAGAAACTCATCTTTTGACCTAGGCTGTTGCACAGAGAACTGGCATCAAGGGACTTTTTAGCATCTGCTGAGAAACTACCTGACTCTTTGGTGGGAAGGGTGGGGATGGGATTGTATCAACAGTGCCATAGGGACAACCGAGAACAGTCTGAAGTCCAATTTTATTTTATTTTTTAAATTGTATGCCACGCCTTTTCCTTCCCCTCTGGAAAATTGTAAATAGGTGCACCTCGTCATCTTACCTTTTAAATTGAGAGGGAGTAGTTCTTGGTTGAGTTGGAACTAGAGTGAGCACTTGAGACTGAAGCAAATTCCTCTAGGAGTTTAAGAGGAAAAACAAATGAAAGAGAATAGGTGGAGCTGATACTGTCCAATGAATTTAGATCTGTGTCAGCTCTACTTTCCAAGCCACCTGGGTCTTCTTAGCAAGTTCCTTATAGCTGAAAATAGCCAGCTCTCTCAGAAAGGTGGAAGTGCATTTCAAAGGCAGACTTTAAAACTGAGCCAGGGCTTTGTTCTCATTGATCTCCCCACCTCGTGAAGCTTTTTGGCATGACTAAATTACAACAATTCTAATGCACTTTACTGTCATTATCACAGCACAGATGTTAGAAAGTAAAAATAATACCTGGGTTATAACTATCTAATGAGAAGGGACCAATTATCGTAATATGCATAGAGCATAAATGAGTCGAAATGCAGAATTATATTTGGGTGCTAGCAACAATTGTGGGAATCAAACACACCCTTTTATTTGGCAGGTGAAGAAAATGAGGCCCAGTAAACTTGAGACATCGTTCAAAGCTCCATATGTGTGTAAAGTAGCTGGATCTTTGAATCCAAAACTTCTAGATATTTGGATGACCTGGGTTGAAATACAGTTCTTTCATTCACTCAGTGCATGACCTCAGGCAAGATTTTTAACCTCTGTGAACCTCAAAATTCTCATCTGCAAAGTGACTATAGTCATTCTTGCTTCTATCAAAGCATTGTAACTATAATTACTCTTGCCACTAACAAAGCATTGCTGTGAAGTGTAAATATGTGTCCAAATAATAAAATCTAAAAAGCATGACACATATATAACTTTTCTATTATTAGTATTACAGTTATATTTGGTGCATTTATAATGCAAAGTTGTATTGGAGATAAAAATAAAGCTCCATTTTACTTTGTCTTGGAGAGGGAGTTAATGGCAGAAGCAGGTTATACCAACATGAAGCCTACAGCTTCTTTAAAGTAAAAATCATATTTTTCAATAGCTATCTTGTTGTGTACAAATTTTTCTGGTCCACTCTATTATGATGCTGCTTGTAAAGGATATTATTGCCATCAACTAAATAGAACCTTTTCAATCTGCACTGTGAAGTAGAATCACATGATAGTGGTTTAGGCATTTTATTTAAGCTTACTTTAAACTCATTTACTGATGACTAGTAACTAGTGTCTTGAGAAGTGTGTGGTAATGAACTCCAATATTCAAACTCAATTCTATTATTGAGGGCTTGCATCACTTCAGTTTTCAGTCAATGGTAAGCAAACATTTACTCTATCAGGGTTTATTTTTATCTATGAGGCAGAGAGAATAGACGAGATACTTTTAGGTGTGGTAACCACGTTAATGAACAACATCTGCTAATAAAAATAACTTAGCACAGACAGACAAAATAGTAAAAGCTCATGTGAGCACTAGTGATCAGACATATATAGACATAATTGTGTCCCTAGTGTGTGCTGGACTCTGAGCATGCAAAAATAAATCAACTCCTGCCCCAGGAGTGTGGCAAGGGAACAAACATGTAAACAAAAAACACATCTTCAGGGATAGGTGCTAGATTAAGGGCAAGAAAAATTTGCCTTGGGAGCAAAGAGAGATGAAAGCAGCCTCCTCTGTGTGGTGATGTGAGAGAGAGAGAATTTGTGTATGTGTGTGTGTGCGTAGTTGTGGAGGCTCATCTGGGAAGGCTTTGGGGAAGGTGCCACCCGAGTTGCATTTTAAAAAATAAATAAGCATCCACCTGGCATAGAAGATGATGAGAAAGAACATTTTAGGGAAAGAGAAAAATATGCACCAAGACATGGGGCCAAGAAGGAATATGTGTTTCAGGGTAATGAATTTGCTCATTCTTTCATTTTTTTCTTTTATTTATTGATGGTCTACACTTTGCCAGGTACTATTCTAATTTCTGGAGATTCAGTGGTGAGCAAAGCAATGTCTATTTTGAGAGCTTACTTTCTAGTGCATAAGTAAAACAATAAATAAATAAACAACCAGCATGCATATAATATAATGTCAGGTGGTGGTAAGTGCTATAAAGAAAAGTGGACATGTTATGGAGATAGCAAATGAAGGAAGAGCTCTTTAGAGAAAGTGGTCTTCTCTGAGGGAAATACCTTTTTAGTAGAGACCAAAGAAAAGTGAGGAAGCAAGCCTGCAAATACCTAGGGAAAACTTGTTCTAGCAGGAAGGAACAGCAAGTACAAAGGTCCTGAAGCAGGAATAAGCATGGCGTGTTCAAAGAGGAGTCAGAAGGGCAGTGTGGCAGGAGCTAAGAGAGGAGGAATGGTAAGAAAAGACATTGTTTATAGTCTTGTAGGCCATGGAAAATATTTTGGAATTTACTTTGATGATTATGGGAAGTCTTCAAAATATTTTGAACAAGGATGTGATAAGCCATCTATATTTTAAATAGATAACTCTGGCTGCATATGAAAATAGATTGTAACAGGGAGACCAGTTACTAAATTGTTACCGTATTGCTGGTAAGAGGCTTGGAATAGAGTGATGATGTGTCAGGTGGTGACACATGGTCTGATTTGGGGCATATTTTGAAGGTAGAACTGACAACATTGCTAATTGATTGTAAGTGGGGCTTGAGAATAAGAGGGAGTTAAAGATGACATAAGTAATTAGGCCTGAGCAACTAGGTGAAGAGTGACACCTTTTATTGAGTTTAGAAGTAGAGTAGAACTGCTATATGAGGGGAAACTCAATCAAGTGTTCTGTCTTGAATATGTTAAATTTAACATAGAGTTGAGAAGAGGCATTGACTAGAAAGATGAATTTCTGGAATTTAGGGGAGAGTCCTGGGCTGGAGATGTGAATGTGAGATTCATTAGCATATAGGTGGTGTTTAGGACACAGAACTGTATTCAGTCACGTAAGGAGTTAGTGCTGATATGGGAGAGAAGAGATTTAAGGACAAAGCCTGTGGTACTCCTATATTTAGCCACCCAAAGCTAAATCCTACCAAAGAGACACATAAGGAGTAGCTTGAGAAGTGGAGGAAATTCAGGAGAGTGTGATAACACAGGATTTAAGTAAGTAAAGTGGCAAGAAGGAATGACCAACTGGGTCATATGATGATGAGATTTCAGTAACATGCAGACCAAGAATGGCTCTTTAGATTGGGAAGGTGGGGGTCATCAGTAACCTTGGTGAGCAGTACTAATGGAGAAGTGGATGTGAATGTCTGATTTGAACGGGCTCATGAGACTAGAAAATGAGATAGTGTAGACAGTGGGTCTAGAAAATCTTTCTAGGAGTCTTGCAGTAAATTTATGCAGAGAAATGAGGCAATGGGAGCATTGTTCTTATGGGAAATATTATAGGATATTTATGTGCTGATGAGAATGGTGGACTGGAAAGAGGAAAGCCAATGTTACAGGAGGGGAGGGGGTGGATACTGCAAGTGTTAGCAGCCCCTCCATGGCTAACAAATGCTAGACTTAGACCAGCTACATCAGAGTCACATCAGACTCCTGTTAAAAAAAATATTGCCTTGTCCTACACTAGACCTTCTATGTGTCAGAAAGTCCCATGTGTTTATGTTTTTTAAGAGTTTCCCAGTGATCTTTAATGTAAAGCTAGATTTGGAAGATTTTGTTTTAAGCAGTGCAAACTGTTGCAGTGGTGGCAAAAGTTCATTAGCTTGGGGTGGCAGAAGATAGGGCTAGAAAGTTTGACTTTTTATAAATGTTTAATCTCTTAGCTTTGGCTTTTCTTGGATTTCCTCTCTTAAGAATGATATTAGGGGCCGGCCCGGTGGCGCACTGGATAGTGCGCCGCTTGGGAAGCACGGCGGCGCTCCCGTCCGAGGGTTCGGATCCCACGTACAGACCGGCTCCCGCTCACTGGCTGAGCGAGGCGCGGGAGCAACGCCCAGGCTTTCGAACCCGTCGCCGGCCCCCG
>NW_007728379.1:105562-121451 GCF_000696425.1 Galeopterus variegatus
GAAACCGGGGGTTTGGGACCCGTTGTTGGACACGGAAAAAAAAAAAAAAAAAAAAAAAAAAAAAAAAAGAATGATATTAGGATTGATGACTGGAGGTTGCTAATGGTTTTTGGAGCCCATGTGGTCTCTGGGCGGTATTTACGGACGTGTCTAGTTCTCACTATTTGTTACCAGAAAAACTTTGATCAGGACTTTAAACAAGTGGTTATCTGTTTAAAAAAAGGTGGGGGGTAGGGTCAGGGGCCTTCTTCTCTTGTAGAAATACATGGAAATAGCCATGAGACCACAAATCTAGCTCAAGCATGTTCAAGTATTTGGGTCAAAGGAGACCATTAAGATTTACAACCAAACAAATGAGTATTAAACCAAACAAAATGCTCAGACACTTAATTATTTAGGGAAAGTAATGCTGTGAAGGGAGATTGGATCTGGAATCCAAAGACCTGGTTTACAGTTTTGGCTCTATAATTCACAAATGACGGGAAGTTTGACAAATTTTATGTATTTACATGACAATAGGTGTGCTAATTCTTTGCTTGCTTCCATCTTAGAGTTGTTGTGAAGAGAAAATAAGTGAAAAACACTTCATGCATTATAAAGACTTACATATATATTCGCATATGTATATACAAATAAACATACATATAACTGTGTGTGTCAGTGTACAGCTTTATTCAGTAATATTTTTGTTACATTTCCTCAGATTAGAATGATTTTTGGATTCTGATTGATGAGACTGTAGAAATTAGGTGTTAGCCTGGCTCCCAAGTTCTTCCTGTAGTATTTCAAGTTTGGAGATAAGCCCTAGAGCTTCGCTGGTATTTTTCTCTGCACTATAGCTATGGTTTCAGTCTGTATTCCATAGACATGAGAGAGGGGATAGAATGATACAGTAGGTTTTACTATTGTACTCCATGCTGGACTTGCAGGTGGTAAGGAGGATATTAGATCTGGTCTTGGGTGTCATAATTTCAAAGGGATATTATCACACTAAAATGCATCTAGGATATGATGACCAGGATATTAGTAGAATTTGAAATGATGACTCATAAGAAGTTGATGAAAACCATAAAGATATTTATCCTAAAGAATAGAGATTGAACTAAAATATGATATTCTGGTGCTTTCAAGGAAGTAGAAGTAGATTTGATAGCTTGAATTTGAGAGGCAGCTCTGGGCTCAGCAGAAAGCACAATGACTACAATTGTAGAGAATGAACAATGGGTATTTTGGCTGCTTATCTTTTTCCAGTTACTGTTATTGTACAAGCAGATGCTGGATGACTATAGGGATATTGCAGAGGGATTTAGGCATCTGACATGGTGCAGAAATAAACGACCTATAGAGTCTTTTCTAGCTCCAATATTCTGTGTCAGATCTTAAATGTTATGAGAGGTAGAGCTAGTGAATTTTCTGAGCTCTAATGGAGGTTGGAGGGGAGGCTATAGAGGAAGACAAGAGATGCAAACCATGGTTGGCTATACTAAATGGTAGAAAGGATTTAGAGTTTAGTTCAGAAGGTGTCTAGGAATACAAAACTGCCATTTCAATTCTCGAGTCTTCAGATAAATCACTGGATACCTGTTATTCTGTCATTCTATTCTGATCCAAGGGGCAGAACAGTGTCAATTGGTATATAGCTTAGTCTCTTCTAAGTGACAGAAAAAAGTCATCCTCTGAGACCTCTTTATATCTTCTTTCAAAGGGTAAAATGTGCTGTAAAATAATAAAACCTTTAACACATAGCTCTGAGTAAGTGGATAAATTGAGTGGAAGAAGAAACATTTTAATTTATGGGCCACTTAGTTAACAAGTCCATTTGACATACTTAACAGTCAACTGTGCTCTTAGTGCAGAGTTAATGTTTTATACATTGACTGATAGATTGATGTTGATGGAAGGAACTTCAGAGACAATTTAGTTCTCCTACAGAAGAACAAGTTGAGGTACAAGGAAGCAATCCACTAAAAGGCATACAGACTTAGAACTGAGACTAAGACCCTGGACTCCTGCCATCCACCGTTTGGGACATGCTCTAACTCTCCACATTTCCATTTGTCTCCTAAATTTGTAATTCCCATGATTTCATGTTGAGGTTATTATTTTTCAGTTTCCCTGGAAATAATTTTATCTTACAGCATCACTTCTTGTCTCTACCAATCTCTATATGAATTACGATAATCTTTTGAAACTGAGCCAGAGGAGAGTACCCTTAAGGAGACTTTTCTTACACCTAATGATATGTAGGGAACAAATATGAACTAACACAGTAGCCCAACCTCTAGAAATTCGTGCACTTTCTGTATAATTTTGCTATATCTGCAAGCTCCCTATATTATTATTTTTTCTTTAATTCAACACACTTAAAAATTCAATTTAGGGCTGGCCAGTTAGCTCACTTGGTTAGAGGTGGTGCCAATAACACCAAGGTCAGGAGGTTTGGAACCTTGAGCCTATTAGCTGCCAAAAAAAAAAATTTCAATTTAGCCTTGTCTTAGTAATAGTATCTGTAAAATCACAAGTTTAACATGTTGCTTTTTTTCCTAATATAAAAATGGTTACTTTAGTATAACCATAATTTTTTTAAAGGTTTCATCTGGGTGTCACCTAATGTCATTTTGCATATCATGCTTTGGGAAATACTGAAGAAATGAGAGTATTTCATCAAACTCTCTGCTAATGTAATGTATAATAGACATTTCTTCCTCTCCATACTTCACATCCCACTACCAATATCTCAGTAATTTAAGAGAAAGAACATCAACCTCTACCCTTGTGTGTGTGTGTGTGTGTGTGTGCGCATGTGCGTGTGTGTGTGTATACATATGTAATTTTTTCTCTCTCCATGGGGATGGAGGAAGAAGAAGAAAATCCTGGTTATTTTACCCTAGTGTGTTATGCATAATTATAATTTTCTAGATGTGCCATGACATGAAAAAGGCTAGAAAATACTACTGGAAGACAATAAAGAACAATGCCTTTGGTTTGCATAGTGTTTTGAAGTTTATAAAACAAATATGTACATCAACTGTCTAGAATCACATAGCATTTCTGTGAGGCAAACATTATTATCCTCATATTTCAGATGAAGAAACTACAGATCTGAGAGGTGATATTAGCTGCATAAATTTCCACAACTTAAGATAGTAGCAGGTGCAAGCTTGCAAGTAAAGACACTACATTTTTTTTTTTTTGTCGTTTTTGTGACCAGTAAGGGGATCGCAACCCTTGGCTTGGTGTTGCCCGCACTGCACTCAGCCAGTGAGCACCCCAGCCAGTCCTATATAGGATCTGAACCCGCGACGGGAGCGCCACACTCTCCCGAGTGAGCCATGGGGTTGGCCCAAGACACTACATTTTTTTTTTTTTGTCGTTTTTGTGACCAGTAAGGGGATCGCAACCCTTGGCTTGGTGTTGCCCGCACTGCACTCAGCCAGTGAGCACACCAGCCAGTCCTATATAGGATCTGAACCCGCGACGGGAGCGCCACACTCTCCCGAGTGAGCCATGGGGTTGGCCCAAGACACTACATTTTTACTCCAATGCACCACTACTACACTACCACTGCCTTCAGAACTTCAAATTTTCATATTATTAGATTATGAAAACACACGCAAAAAAAACATACACAAACAACTGATATTTGGTACATATATCTCATAAGAAGCTGTTTTGAAGTAAAACTTAATTCAAACATGTTTACTGACCTGTTTGGTGCATTGCAGTATGAGGTGACATAAATGAGATCCTTGCCTTCAGAGAGATTGTCGTCTCCTGGTGAGGAGAGGGGTATACATACACTCACATTTTAATACAAGACAGCCTGGGATATGTATTATAGGAGAAGTATAGATAAAATTCTATGGAGAAATAAGAGAGAAAAAGGTTAAATTGACATGAAGAAATCGGAGGAAGGATTGTGGTAGGAATTCAGTTATTGTGTTAATGATTCTTTTTAGCATGGTTTAATTCTGTTTTGAAAAATCTTTATTTAAATATTACTTACAAAGTATATAAATACACAGCCTGGTGAAATTTCACCAAGTCAATACACCCATGTGACCATCACGTAGATGAGAAAACAGAACATTACCAGCACCCTAGTAACTTTTCTTGTGCCTCCTTACAGTCACTACATTCCTCAAGAGCAGCAATTATCTTGCTCTGACACTGTAGATAAGTTTGACTGTTTTAAAACTTTACATGAATAAAATAATACACTGCATCTTCTCTTCTGTCCAGCTGCTTTGTTCAGTGTTACATCTGTGAGATCTATCCACACTGCTGGGTATAGCCATAGTTGTTCTTTGTTCACTTTCGTTGCTAGTAAATATACCACACATTGATTATCCACTCTACTGTTGATGGTCATTTGAGTTGTTTCCAGTTTAGGGTTGTTATGAGTAGTGCTTCTATGAATGAACTCTTACCTTTCTTTTAGTGAACATATGAAGGTACTCCAAAAAGTTCGTGGAAAAAGTAGAATTACCAGATAATGTGAATCTTTCCATGAACTTTTTGAAGACCCCTTGTATATGTGAATTTTTGGTGAGTGATGGAATATGCCTTTGCTAACACAACTTTTGATGAAGAAAAATAAGGATGGCAAAGGTCTTCACTGATGCCAGTAGAACAAGCTACAAGGACCTATAACTGACTGCAGAGGGAATCCAGAAAGTCGTGAGCAATTTGGGTGACTGAGAGCTATAGTAGAACGCAGATTTAAAGGGAGACACAAGGAGCAAGGGAGGATTTCTGGAAAGCTCTGAGCTACTTTACATAAAGGTAGGTGTATCACTAGACATCCTGCTGCAAGTCACAGAAGACATCAGTGAGTGTCTTAATCAGACAGGGATTGATTTTTCTCAAATATTAAGTCTGAAAGTAGGTATTTTGCTGTTTCCACACAGAACTCAGGAAAATCATTCGAGATCTAGCAGCTGTCTTTCCACTGTGGAATCCCTAGCATGTTGCCGTTCGTATTTTTACTTGCCTCTTTATAGTCTCGAGATAGTTGTTGCTGTTCCAGATAGTCAAAGAAACAGTAAGGGTAACAAGGTGATGCCAACCACATTAATGTTTTTTTCATCCAGTGAGTATGTTTCCCAAAAATCTCTCCAATGATTTCTTCCCAAGCCTTCTTACCAATAGTGGGTGACCCCCAGCTAAAAGTAAGGCATGGAAAATGGGGCAATGTATTATTAAGTTTGGCTTATATAGAGAGATTATGATCCATTGCCTGGGACTAAGCACATTGCTGCCCTGAAGAAAATTGGGATCCTCTTAACAAAGAAGAAAAGGAAATGGATAGTAGAGAGGCAATTAAATGCATCTTCCATAGCAGTGTTTGCTTTGGAGTGAAGAATGGGTTAGGGGAAAGGATTTTATGTAATATACAATTTTATATTCACATACAGAATTAGAAAAAATAAAAATTTTTATAGAGAAAATTAATATGTCATTCTATTTGATGATTTAAAACTCACCAAACCTCTTTATTATTACTATTGTTTTTGCTCTTTTTACTGTTATTTTTATTTTTAGAGATAAAAAAATCAGATAATGTCTTAAAATTAGTTTTCCCCAGCAAATCATCAGTTATATAAAGTGACTTTTTACCAGCTTTTTCAGAAACTAAAGAGCAGGCAAGCACTGTGAGTTCCTGCAATTACAGACAGTGTATAAAGAGATTTCTATTATGCATAAATTAAAACATCCCATCATAAGGCTAACAGATCCAAAATAGCCCCAATTTGTTCTTTCATATGACTTTATTTCTATCTCTAACCTGAAGTTGATTTCTGACAAAATAATTTGTCATGAAATCAGTTGAGTTAGTGCACAGAAAGACAGTACCTTGATTATATATTGTTTCAAAAACTCATATGTATTGCCCTACAAAGAGAAAAATAGTCATATGACTTTTTTTTAAGCAAGCCTTAGAAATCAGGTCAGTCTGTAAATTCAGTTTCCTGACGATTTATTCCCTACAAGCAGCAAAACAAAGTGCTTATCCAATTATGCATACTTATCCATGCTTATCCATACTTCTGTCTCTTGTGGTTGTTTGTTCATTATCTTGTTTGGTTATATGGTGGTAGGATTAATTTGGCAAGGGTTAAAGTTTTCTATACTGGGTGTAACTAAAAAAATAAGCAAAGAATCAAGACTGTGTCATCTCCAATGTGGTATTGATAAAAGTAGAGCTAATGGACCAGGAGACTTTCATTTCACACTGATTGTGATGAATGTCTGTTCTGTCCAAGAAGTTTTATTCAGACAGAGGAAGAAGAGGGGAGGAATGTTAGGTCAGAAGGCACAATTCAGACTTGGGTTCAGAAGTGTTTGGATAAACCTATTTTCATACATGGTTATTAGTGATGAATGTTACGTTTCCATATTAGGAAACATTTCCCAGATTGTTTCATAATTTCGTAATTATTGTGTTCGTTGTTGTGTTTCAAGACTATTTGTAGAACAAATAGAAAAGTTGCTTTTATCGGGAAGTAATTAATAGACAAATTTCATTATTCAGAGGCATGTTATAGACTCAGAATATTAATAGTCTTAGGAAAATAACATGTGAGCTGGAAGTCATAGCTCATAGTTAAGTAATTTGGTGTGTTTGGGGGAAGTAAGTGGTATAGACTATGCTTCTGTTATTTTGGAGATCTTGTCACTAAGTACAACCATGTTTTTTTCATTTTGTAGTCTCATATATATGTCCAAAGCACAATATTGGACTGAGAGTCCGATAGGCTGATATTCATTCAATAATTCAATACAAATTTACTAAGAAGCTTCCCATGTGCCACTGTTCTAGGTACTGGAGGTAGAGAAGTGAACAAGTTAAAATTCCTGACCTAATGCTCTTACATTCTTTTAGAACCATCTATTTTTCATGGTGTTTTTCATGACAACAAAATTGCATGCTTTCTAGGCAGATGAAAGTAAAGAGATGAAACTAGAAACAGGCCGCAGTTAATATCCACCCAAGAGGTTGCATATAATGTAAAATAAGGATTGTGCATTCCTTAATTTTAAATTTACTAGTAAATTATAATTAAAGGCTTTAAGTAACATATATTTTGCCCTAACACACTTGATTGTATATACAGTACCCCACCCCTCAGAGGACCAGCAATGACATGAGCAGTAGATATAAACAGCACAGAGTCCAAGTGTGCATGTTTTCAGGGACAAGCCTGATCAAACAGGTGAGCTTGTGACTTGGCTTGCAGAACTGAAGCTAAGGACTAGGCTATGAATGAGCGCTAAGACAGGATAAATTGATCTTTCATGTCTAGGTGTGGTCTTGGAGGGGCAAATGAATAAAGAAATCTAAGACAGATAAGTGAACAAAGATCAGGTCTAGAAAAAAGATCAAGTTTGGCATGATCTCTACCAAGGTTTTGAGCAGCACTAGGGACAGCTCCCAAGGGCTGTGACTGTTATTAGCTGCTACACTACCTACAGAGAGGTGACAAAATAAATGTGTCTAGATATATATAATAGGCAAGAAAAATGAATGAAATGGGCTAGTTATTAGGCAATGGAGGAGTTGAGAGAACTGTGATAAACATGAAATTACAGCATTTTCCAATGGGGAAATAGAGCAGCTGCTACTCGGCTCCAGCAAATTGGTTCCAGGGAAGAATGCAGGCTCAATGTCACTGGATCTTCCAGAAATTTAAGAAAAATCTTCCAGAGATGCAAGACATTCACGTATTTTATGTACAATATAATAATTTTAATGATTTTGACTCTTCAGATTAAAACATAAAACAATTTATAAACACTGCCTTGGCTCCGGCTCCTTTTAAGGCAGTGTTAGCCTGGGCTGTGTGAGTCTTCAGTGTTTACGTAAAGGCACATCTAGTGAATTTACCCATTCAGCCTGATATTCTTAAAATATAAATTAGAACACATGTTTTTCTACTACTTGTACTTCTCAATGGCTTTCCATTCCACTTAAAATAAAATAAAAACTTTTGTATGGCTTCTAAGTTCCTGAACGGCACCCCTTGCCCACCTCGTCTCATGCTGTTTGCTCACTATTTTCCTGCCACATTATTCTTTTCTTTTACTTCTTCGGACATGCTAAACTTTTCCTACATTAGAGGCTTATAATTTTGTGTTCCCTCTTCTTGGATACCTCCCTTTGCCACCCATGTCCATTCTTGGTTTACATGGCTCATTCTTTCATCTAGGGATCATCTTAAACAATGTGTCTTTCAAGAGGCATCCACAGATCATCTAATCTCAATGGGTCCTTCCAGTTCCTCTATTGTAGGACTATACACTGAATGCAATTGGAATTTTTTAAAGATTATTTGCTCACATGCTAATTATCTGTCTCACTCATTTGATTGTGAGCTCCCTGAGGATAGGAAACATGTCTATCTTAATCACTAATATAACGTCAGTGTCTAACACATAGTAGGCATTCCGTAAATATAAATGGATGTATCACTGTATAAGAGGACTTGGAAGATTTGTGTCTTTTATAGGTTGGTTTGATGCTGAATTCTTTTTTTTTTTTAATTGAAACGTAGTTGATTATACATATTCATGGGGTACAGAGTTAAATATCAATACCTGTGTACAATGCATGATGATCAAATCATCATAATTAGTATATTTCTCATTACAAAACATGACCATTGTTTGTGACCCTTAACCAGTTTCTTGTTAGCTGCTGTCCCAATTCCCACCTCTAGTAAACACAGTTCTGTTCTCTCCTTTTTTTCCTTCCTCCCTCCCTCCCTTCCTTCCTTTTTCTTCTTCCTTCTTTCTTTCTTATTTACTTATCCGTTTTTTTAGCTCTTGCTTAGGAATGAGAACATGTAGTATTTCTCTTTCTGTGCCTGGCTTGTTTCACTTAACATATTCTCCAAGCTCATCCGTGCTGCTACAAATGACAGGATTTCATTCTTTTTCGTGGCAGAGTAGTATTCCATTGTGTATATGTTCCACATTTTCCTTATCTAGTCACCTGTTGATGGACATTTAGGTTCCAACTTGTGACTATTGTAAATAGAGCTGTGATAAGCATGAGAGTACAGGAATCCCTTTGACATGATGATTTCCATTCCTTTGGGTATATACCCAGCAGTGGAATTGCTGGGTTGTATGGCAGTTCTATCTGTATCTGTTTGAGGAACCTCTATACTGTTTTCCATAATGACTGCACCAATTTACAGTCCCACCAACAGGGTTCCCCTTTGTCTGCATCCTCACCAGCATTTGTTATTCCATCTTTTTGATAACAGCCAGCCTAACTGGGATTCAATGATATCTCAGTGTGGTTTTGATTTGCATTTCCTTGACACTGAGTGATGCTGAGCATTTTTTAATGTTTGTTGGTCATTTATATATCTTCCTTTGAGAAATGCCTGTTTAGCTCCTTTGCCCATTTTTAATTGGATTATTTGTCTTTTTACTGTTAAATTGTTTGAATTCCTTGTATATTCTGGATATTAATATTTTGTCAGATGTATAGTTTGCAAATATTTTCTCCCACTCTGTAGGTTGTCTTTTTGCTCTGTTAATTGTTTCTTTTGCTGTGCAGAAGCTTTTTAGTTTGATATAATCCTATTTGTTTATTTTTCCTTTTGTTGCCTGTGCTTTGGGGGTCATATTCATGAAATCTTTGCCCAGTCCTACTTCCCAAAGTGTTTCCCCTTTCATTCTTAGTGTTTTAGTTTCAGATCTTATATTTAAGTCTTTAATCCATTTTGGGTTGAATTTGGTATATGGCGAGAGGTACAGGTCTAGTTTTATTCTTTTACATATGGATGTCCAGTTTTCCTAGCACCATTTACTGATGATGGAGTCTTTTCCCCAGTATGTGTTCTTGGTGCCTTTGTGGAATATCAGTTGGCTATAAGTATTTGGGTTGATTTCTGGGTTCTCTACTCTGTTCCGTTGGTTGGAGTGTCTGTTTTTATGTCAGTACTGTACTGTTTTGGTTACTGTAGCTTTGTAGTATAATTCTAAGTCAGGTAGTGTTATGCATCCAGCTTTATTTCTTTTGCTC
Source organism: Galeopterus variegatus (assembly GCF_000696425.1). Taxonomy (NCBI): domain Eukaryota; kingdom Metazoa; phylum Chordata; class Mammalia; order Dermoptera; family Cynocephalidae; genus Galeopterus; species Galeopterus variegatus. The sequence continues at coordinate 115,602 of NW_007728379.1, forward strand.
AGGATCATTTTGGCTCTTCAGGGTCTTTTGTTGTTCCATATGAATGTTAGGCTTCTTTGTTCTATTTCTGTGAAGAATGCCATTGGTATTTTGATTGGGATTGCGTTGAATCTGTACATTGCTTTGAGTAGTATGGACATTTTCACAATGTTAATTTTTCCAATACAAGAGTATGGAATGTCTTTCCATCTTTTTGTGTCCTCTTTAATTTCTTTCAACAGTGATTTATAGTTCTTGTTATAGAGATCTTTCACCTCCTTGGTTAAATTCATTTCTAGAGCAAGTTTTAGATCAGTAAACATGACATCTCTTTTTAGGAGAATGGAATAATCTCCACCGTATTAAAAGAGTATCTGATGGTTTGGTGTTCTTTTGCATGTAAGTCAAAATTTTTGCACCTCAGTGGTGATAATAGAGAGTGCTCTCTCAGAGAAACACTTCACCTAGCAGTATTAACTCTCCCTAAGTTGTCCTTCTTTTTCGATTCAACAAGACCAAAGTAGAGTTTTGCCATCTCAAGTATTTAACTGGGCCACCTGTGGGTGTTATTCACTGGAAATCAGGAATAAAATCAGTTCCCCAAATCTTCTAGTCTCACATTCCTGGATTACCTTTAATGTCTCACTTTAATTTTCTTTAATATTGACAAGTCACAAATAATTAACTCTTTTTTCTTTACAATGTATATTATGCTACAAGTGACTTCTCAAGCATGTAGTGGCTCCCTCATATCTACAGAATGAAGGATGAAGCATTAAGCCAGTTTGGCCTTAACAACTGTCCTTATTTTCTATTGCTGTCTGCATTGCCTGTGTGATTGTTAAGTGGGTTACTTCTCTGTCTTTGTCACAAATGAAACACATTTTTCCTCTATGCCATTGCTATATCATTTTGCCTACTTGCAAGGGCTTTCAGCTTCCTCTCAATTAGTCCAAATACTCTCCTTCCTTTAAACTGTGCCTCCACCATACTTCTGCTTATTAGCAGTTGACACTGGAATGATCATCCTTGGTTTGAATTTTCATCATTTTCATACATAGCTTATAACACTAATTCAGCCCTGTAATGTAAGAGTCATTTTCTTTTTCTATTATGTGTTTCTTTTAATTGAACTGATACTTACTAAAATGCTTATTTGTGAGTTGTCACATTTTAGAATCTTAAGGAAATAGAACCATATTAGACAAAATTCTGCTCATAAGGGGTTCACAGTCCAGTAAGAGAAATAACACATTTCCACATGTGACCATTATATAATGTTTTGTTTTGCTTTGTTTTTAAGGTCAAGAAAGTTTCAAATAAAGGGCTGTAGGAGTTTAGAGAATGAAAGATTACAGTTAGTGGTAGTATGTGAATCCCTATAAAGGAAGTAACATTTGAACTGGGTAGCCCATAAAAAAATAGTAATAAATAATAATTTATAAGAAGGCATAAGTAGATGTATTAGTCTGTTTCTGTTGCTTATAACAGAAATACCTGAACTGGGTGATTTATAAGAAAACAAAATTTATTGCTTACAGTTTTGGAGGCTGGGAAGTCCAAAGTCCTTGGAACACATCTGGTGAGGGTCTTGTCCTGGTGGTGACTACCAGAACTCAGGGTATCACATGGTGAGTATGGTGGAACAGAGAGAGACATTAACCATCTCATTCACTCTCCTTTTGAAGTACTCCAAACAATGCCTATGACCACCATTTTTAATCCATTCACTATGGCATGGTCCTACAATCTGACCACTTCTTCAAGGTCCCACCTTTCAGCTGCCATAATAGGATTTCCCACCCTCAGCAGTTACAGTGGGAACTAAGTTTTGAGGGGACATTCAACCGGAGGCAGTAGATGTTAAATAGGCATACACAGAGAGAGTATTCCTTAGAAGAGGAATAACAAGAGCCAAGAAATGTAAGTGGCTAAATATGAGGGATGCAGACAACAGAGTATCAAGGAATGCAGGACTGCACATTTGTTGGCAAGCAGAGCTTGTAACGATGAGTAGTAGCAGATGAGTCTGAAAACATACACTGATCCATGTTGTACGTTGTAGAAGATCATAAATTCTATTCTAAAGCATTTGGACTTTATCCTTTACAAAATGGAAAGTTGAAAGCTTTGAACAAGGAAGTGAGTGTTTTACCATGCACATTTTATCTTTCCAACCGGGTTGGATGCTATTCATTTTGAGGAAATTATATGTAAATCATAAATAATTTATTAAACTCTTTCACATGATCTCATATCATCCCCTTAATAGCCTTTGAAAATTATATCGTCTTTTCTTTCACCACTATGGGTAGTAAGTCTCAGAAAATTTAAGTAATCTGTGCAAGATCATACATCTAAAAGGCACAGAGTCAGGAATTTAACTATGTCTTAAGATCCATACTCCACGCTTTTCTTCTTGACCATGGTATCTGTCCTCTTTTCAGTTGAATTTTTAGTATTCCAATAGGAGCTTAGATCTTCAATTAATAAAAGAATTTTAAATAATATATGAATATGTTCATATATATGTATATATATACTCCTAAATGTTATTTTTCTTGTGAACATTTTGCTTAGTTTCTTTCAGATTCCAAAAGACTAAGATTGCAATCTGTTCTGTGATTGAGATTCAAGACCCAAATTTGGAAACTCATGATTCCTATAATGAGATGAAACATCCTCATCATTCTCAGCAGTAGTGAGATTGGTATGTGATAACGACATAATATTGTACTCTTGGAACCTGGAGTCTCCATTAGTTACAACTTCTTAAAATCATCCTACCTTCTTCAGATGCCCGCTTCTGCACCTCTTTATATTTAGATAAATAATGATATGCTTGGCCATTTAGCAGACTTTAAGGTTCAATTTCTTTGTCTCTGACTAAGTATAGGCTCTTGAAGAACTGAGCAACGTATGTGGCATAATGGTAAGGACACGTTCGAACAGAATTTACAGAAAGTATGATTCAACTTGGCTTAAACACCAATCTAGCTCATTTTACTAGAAAATCCAGAGGTAGATTAGACTTCAGGGCTGGATGGTCAGGTGGTATGACTTTCTCATCAAGAATGTGGTTTTTCTTCACATTTTGCTCTGCCATCTACAGTGGTGTTGGCTTCATTCTTAGGCTGTTTCCCTTTGTGGCTAGAGAGAGAAGGCTGCCTGAAGAAAACTGATGATACACCAGTGGGACAGTGTAGATACCACTGAGCAAAACTCAAGAAATCTCTGTGGCCAGAGAATTATCATTTATTGATTGGTATAGACCTAGTTTACCTTAAACAACCAAGGTACATAGGATTACCATTATGGATATAGATTAACTAGGGCCTACCCTCAACTGGGGATAGTGGTAAATCCTATCAAAACAAAATAGCTGCTGAAAAGAAAAGCCAGTTCCCACTATACATTAGGATAGAAGAATTTTTTAAGCCATTCAAACCATTTATGCTTTTTCCAACTTCAAAATAACTTAGCTTATGTCAACATACCTTTACATGAAATTTATTTTGAAGACTCCTGATAAAGCCATTACTCAGCAAGCCCTAGAGGCTTTTGAAGTGAAATTTCTATTATATACAGTATTCTGAGCAAGATATGCAGCAAATGAAAAATTTTGTCTGTCAGCTTTTAGTTATTTCATTTTGGGGGGAGGTTAAATTCAGCATGTTCTTTTAGAAAAATAAATTAAGCATATAGAGCATTAACCAGTGTTACTCTCTTCCCTGCCTCCATGATTAGATCTAACCAATCATAATGCAGTCTCCTTTGATTTAATTTTTAAATGGATATTGGAGTAATTAATCTGTGTTAGCTCAAGCATGTAGACAAAGAAAACACTTTGATCAATCAATAGTAATGGGTAAGTGTCACAAGATAATGCAGTTAAGTTGATTTAGATTCCCTTCTGAGTTTCAAAATGTACTGACCTATCTTTTTATTTTTAATATAGATTACATCATACATGGCATAGGTCATGCTAGATGACTTTTTCCGTGTCCCGTGTTTCTGGAATTTGGACTGGAACTTTTTATGTTGGTTCAGTTTAGGGAGAGTTTCCCCATTGTGAAATATCTGCTTTCTGCATTTAGCAATTACTCCTTTCAATGGACAACTTATTTGTAAAATACCTTGTTCTTCTACTGTTCCTAATCATGGAAGTACGGTTTGTCTTAGAGTCCCCTTTGAGATAGGACTGTCTTCTCTAATAATCGACATATTATTTTCTCATTGGCTAGTCCAGCAATTTATGTCTCCTAGAGTTAGCCATGGGCTCTCATGGTGATATCTGATATTTTAATTATATCTAGAGGAATTTAATGTTGAGATTTAAAATTGATTATACCAAATGGAATGTCAGAATTCCATAGTCCTGGTTTTGTGGCAGACAAAATGGATTTTGAAAAAATGGATGAGAATGGTGAGGTTTCTTTGCAAAACCTCATGATTTTTTGTTTCTTCTTTATTCTGTGTCTGTCATCATCAACACTTATGTCTTAGTCCATTTTGTGTTGCAGTAACAGAATACATAAGACTGAGTTGTTTATAAAGAAAAAAAAGGTTTATTTGGCTCATAATTCTGTTGGCTAGAATGTGCAAGATTGGGCAGCTGCATCTGACAAGGACCGCAGGCTGTTTGCACTCAGGGCAGAAAGCTGAAGGGGAGCCAGCCTATGGGAAGAGATCACATGGTGAGAGAGGAAACAAGAGAGGGAGGGGAGGTGCTAGGCTCTTTTTAACAACCAGCTCTCAAGGGAATTAACAGAGCAAGATCTCATTCACTCCGCTCAAGCCAGGGAGGTGATTAATCTGTTCATGAGGGATCCTTCCCCATTACCCAAACACCTCCTGCTAGGCTCCGCCTCCCAACACTGCCACATTGGGGATCAACATGAATTTGGGAGGGGACCAGCTGTCAAACTGTAGCACCTTAGCACTGAGATTATTTCAGTTGGGTCCTCATTAGATTCTTTCATTCCCTTTCTTTATCTGCATCCCCAAGGAAAATAATTCTACATGCTGGTGCCAACTGGTTATTCCCAGAACACCGATGTCCTCTCTGCTGATATCTTCTCACCATCTGCAAAAACAACCTGGAAAATCCTTCTCTCTTCTCTTTCCTAATCCAAAGTCTGTCTTTCAAACCCAGGCTGGCTTTTACCTGTGCCACAAACCCTTCCCAAGCACTGTAATCTATAATAAATTCCTGATTTTATAGGCTGTAGTGTTTAGGGTCTTCATCACCCATAATTTTTATTCTTCACCCTAGCTTATCTTACTCTTTAATCATTTTATAAGTATTATGCACCTTAATATTCTGGGGGATGGGAAATGTAATTTATTTTTTTTATTTTTTATTTTTTTTTAAAAGATGACCGGTAAGGGGATCTCAACCCTTGGCTTGGTGTTGTCAGCACCACGCTCAGCCAGTGAGCAAACCGGCCATCCCTATATAGGATCCGAACCCGTGGCCTTGGTGTTATCAGCACCGCACTCTACCGAGTGAGCCACAGGCCAGCCCGGGAAATGTAATTTAAATTGTGCAAGTCCTGGAACTGGTTACACAGGAAGCACTCAGTTAAAATGGATGGAATCAACTGGGCAGCATGACGACGAGAGTGCAAAACATGAATTTGTTCAACCAGACTGGGTTAATAGATACACTTTTCTGTTTTTCTCCCCCTGTTACTCACACTCACCATTCAGGAGCAAGGAATATGTCTTTATTTGTTTTGGTTTTCTGGGGAAGACAGGAAAGTTTTATAGATTCTTTTTCATTTATCATTTTGATTGGCGAAAGAGAAGCTAGGTAATGCTTTAAGTCTCCCAGATTTTCTTTCTTTTTTTTTTTTTTTTTTTTTTTTT
>NW_007728379.1:121461-195750 GCF_000696425.1 Galeopterus variegatus
GGGATCGCAACCCTCAGTGTCACGCCCGTACCGGACCGGGACCGGCAACGGGATCGCAACCCTCGGCGTTGCTCCCGTGCCTCGCTCAACCAGTGAGTGGGAACGGGTCCGTATGTGGGATCCGAACCCTCGGGCGGGGGCGCCGCCACACTTCCCAAGCGGCGCACTATCCAGTGCGCCACCGGGCCGGCCCCCTCCCAGATTTTCTTGAGTTGGACAACTGAAATAGAGAAGTTGACCAAATCGCTGTTACTAAGAGTCCACGTGGCTTTTACTGAGTCAAGTATTATAAGAGTATCTGACCCGGGGCCGGCCCGGTGGCGCACTGCTATAGTGCGCCGCTTGGGAAGCGCAGTGGCGCTCCCGCCGAGGGTTCGGATCCCACATACAGACCGGCCGCTCACTGGCTGAGCGAGGTGCGGGGGCAGCGCCGAGGGTTGCGATCCCGTTGCCGGTCCCGGTCCGGTGCGGGCGTGACACTGAGGGTTGCGATCCGTTGCCGGCCACGAAAAAAGACAAAAAGGAAAAAAAAAAAGAGTATCTGACCCGGATGGAGACTGGGACTTTGGGCAGGTGGGCATCTGCTTGTACCCATCCTGCCGTGCCCTCTCTTGAGATAGCAGCTGCTGCCTGCTGGAAAGGTGATTATGCTAGACCCTAAACACAGATGTAAGCTCCTGTGGCCTCAAAAGAGACTTGGAAGTGGAATAATTCCCTTTAGGCACTGGTGAGAAGAAAGAGGGAGGCCCAGGCACATTGCCTCTTCAAAAGGGAATATATTTTTCTGTATCCTAAAAAAGAACTGGAGGGAGAAAAAAATTGCGTTTAGATGAGAACACACATCTGCATGATGTTTCACAGTGTTTTTCAAACAGCATGCCTCTTTTAGGCTTCCATATTTTCATCAGTAGGAGCAACTAGAGATGTATTTTGTTTTAGTAATGTCTATTCTGTAGAAAAGTAGGCTGAACAGGTTTTGAGCAGAGAAAACTTATAATAGGAATTAAGATATATAGCATAACATCAAGACAATTCAATAATATATTCCATCCTCACTGGAATATGGGACACTGTTTCTTTTGAGTTTATGCAAGTGAACAGTTATACTGAAGCAGTAATGTAGTTCTGAAGAACAACTAAATAAATACTATGATAATAGTGCAGAGGGTATATTTTTTTAATTTCGAAATTTCCTTTTTCTTTCAGCCAGTGTTTACCTTTTAATTACTTCAAGTATGCTGCTTCCCAAACTAGTATTTAAAAATTGTGCCTTGATTAAAAGCATTAATGTATGATAAAGATATTTACATGAAGAATGAATAGAATAATCTATTTGAAAAGTTAAACTTAGGGAATTGTGATGGATATTGGAATTTATAAAACAAAAATCTGTACTTTCATACAATAGTTTACTTTTGCACAGTATTTAAACATATGTTCTTTCATTCAAACACCAGAAGACTATGATGGGGCAGGATGACAGTACAGTGTTATAATGTATAGTTTGGAGTCAGGCCCAGATCTGGGTTCAGATCCTACTTTAGTATTTGCCAGCTGCAAGACCACAGGCAAATTACTTAACCAACTAATGTATGGAGATAACTGTCGTACCTACTTCGTGGGTTGTAGTGATAAGGGATATAAACCTGTTGCTTAGAAAATAGTAATTGCTCAATATATATTTTCTATGAGAAGTTAGGTAGGGCAAAGATATCAGCTTAAAAAGGCCAAAAGATTTGTCTAAGATTACAGAGGTGAAATGGGACTAGACCTCAGGCCTTCTGCCTACCAAAGATAGCTTGACAGAGCTAAATACTTTGGCCTACATTTTTCGTAAACCAGTGTGCTTATTGGAGTGTGACCTATGGATGCTCACGTGCAAAAGTAATATCTCAGGAATTGAATCAAGTGTCTAATTAAATGTTATAAAGTAAAATCACTTAGCTCCTGATTAGGAAGCATCCACCTTCCTGTTTATGGCAGCTTTCTATTATGTCACGAATGTGAAAAATATTATTAATCAAACAGCATAATAAACTATTAATATTAATATGAGGCTTCAAGTGAAGTAAATTATTAATTATCCATGCTTAGTTGTCTTCTATAAATAATTCTTAGCTAATTTTTTGCACTAGATCAAATTACCCTGTGCATGCTTAGCCAGTCCTGTCTTTTCCCCTCTTCCCATTCCCACTCTCCATCTCAATAGTTGGTGTACTTATAGAATCTTGAACCACAATATAAATTAGTCTAATGTTTAGAAATAAATATAATTATGTTACATAATCATTGGGAATAAAATATCTTGTGTACTAGTGATAATTTAATCTATTCTATTGGTGTTTCTACTCTTCATCTCTGTTAATACAGATAACTAAAAATTGTAAACTATACTATGATGGAATTTTCTTTATTGTTTGGAAGACTTTAAGCCAGATATCTATGTTTGACTCTCCAGATCCTCTCTCCATTCTCCTGCCTCTGTATCTGCCTGGGAAAAATGACCTATGTGAATTCCTATGGGGGGCTTGCTGACTTTATCCAAAGAGGAGCCCTGGCAGGAGATGGAAGGGAAGAAAGAGTGAGGCCAGAGTATTTATTCCTCTAGTTCCTTCCCTGTAAAGCCACCTCTGGCTGGCCATGACAGAATGTCACTGCCCTTTCTGAGTAGCCTGCATTACACAACTTTCTCTCCTGGTTTTGGGTAACCCCTTGCTCTTCCTGTCCCTTTAAGCTCGTATGGTTCTTCTGGTACTAGTCCCGGGTTCCTAGCGCGCCTTGTAGATTCTCTACACTTTGCTCTTCTTTCTGCAATTAGTTCCTTTGTAAGTAAACCCTCCTCAAATTATCCTAATTTAAGGCCATATGTTTCCTTTTGGGGATCCTGTCTGATACCAACTTTAAACACTCAATAGCGCTTATTAGATACTTGCTCATATGTGGCTCCAATCCTGTTACTCATCCATTCGGAAGCTATTCATTCAGTGGCCCCCCCTTTGCCTTCAGAATAAAGATCATCTTAGCCCATTTGAAATTCGGCTACAATCTGTCTTTCTTTCTGTACTATTACTACCTTGTCCAGATACCGTCTATTCTAGCAAAACTAGATTTCCCAGTACTTCTCTGATCCTCAGTGTATCACCTTGGAAAAGTCACGTCACTTCTCTGTTCTCAGATCCCAAACTTTCAGCTTCTTTCCAGCACATTTGCATGATGGTTGTACTTGTGGTGGTCATTCCGTGAAAAGTCACAGTGGGAATTAATACCAGCCAAATAGGGGGCATGTTATAACGGCTTTGAGGACTTTATGTGTATTGTTAATGGATTCATTTATCCATCAAATATTTATCAAGTATTTCCTGTGCATTGTGATAAAATGATGCGTAATTCATGAGGTGTAATGCAGAGTAGTGATGAGAGTCAGGCTTTAGAGTCCAACAACTGGGCTTCATATCTGAATTCTACTACTCATTAGTCAAGGACTTTGGAGCTTCATTTTTATTTTCATCTGTAAACAAAGGTAATATTTTTCTCACAGGTTATTGTGAAAAATAAATGAGATAGTCACCGTCTTTGGATAAATGGATACAGAAAAAAAGTTTCAGAATTGTAGCTATCATTATTGCTTTTATATTTCTCTGCCCTTTAAAGTATAGAGCTCACATGTGATCCCTGGAGCAAGGTTTAGGCTGTGTGGAAGGCTTGTGTCCAGTTGAGTGACCTTGGGTCTGTCTCAAATTTCAGTATCAGGTGTAGCCTCACCTTGAGCTTCTGGCTGTCATGGGGATCAAATAATTCTATTTCTGTGCTGTTTGATGATGGTTTGGAGAGTTTATAGACTGTAACATCATTTGCTGAATTGCCTAGGCTATCTATCTATGTATCTATCAGCAGGACTTTATCTGTCTACTTATCTTTCTATCTATTTTTCTACTTTAATGATCTTAGACTTGCAAGTAGAATGTTTTCTGGCTATTAAGTTGGGATCATATTTCAGACACATAGTAGCTGTGTTCTGTCCCTCTAAACTTTCCTATCACAAGAACAGCTTTTGGTATTATTTGTAATTCTGTCATTCCTTTGTCATGAAAAAAATTGTGGTATTAGGATATTTGTTCAAGAAGAATTTCACCTCTCCTAATGATACGCTGCTTTTTTCTGTTTAGCTCTTTTCTGTCAATAGGTAGGAGCATCTTTGAATTTGTGCTTTACTCATATTTTTTTGTATTTATTTCAGTACTTCTGGAAGCAGAATCTGGGAATAAGCTGATATTCTAGGTCCTCTAAGGTCTGCAACCATGTGCTTTGTGCCCCCTTATATACTTCATTGACAACTATGCAAGTTGCGTTTTATAAGTGCATCAATTTTTGTGTCCTGATCACTCAGTTTAAAAATTGAGGAGGAAAGATCTTCTCTGGGTGTGGGTAGAAGCTCTGGGAATACTCGGAAACACTTCATCTTCAGTCCTTACTAATTGAGAGGTAGATCAGACCACTGATTTAGCGTTCTTTGGGATGCTCACAAGAGCATCATTCTTTACAATCCATGTTCCTGGATTGGATCAAAAGTTTTGCTCTGTTTTTGTTTGTAAAACCAATGGTTGAAAGCTTTTTTAATTCAACTTCATTCAATTGTATTTCTGAGTTACAGATGCAGAACCTTAATTTGAATTTACTTAAGCAAAGAGGGAATTTTTAGAAGGATATCAAGATTGCTCAAAGAGCTACATGGATGACATTAGATATGGGATTTCAAGGACTGGTCTAAGAACTCAAGAGCCCTCAAAACATTCTCTCACTTCTACCACTCTCCCTATTTGTGTTGGCTTTGTTCCTTTTTCTTCATGCCCTTTGGGCATGGTTACAGTCGGCTGCATCTGTGAACCCAGAAAAAAAAAAAGGTGGTATTGTTCTCCAGCCACTTTGGTATATGAAAATGCAAGAAAGGACTCTATAATTCTGGGTCAGGTACCTACCCATACGTCAAAGAAAATGGGGTGCTATAATGGCCAAGTCTGGGTTTTGTGCCTACCCTTGTGGCCTGGGAGGTCAGTGTCCTGTGATTGGAAGTCTTATAAGAATCATTTGCCTCTGAAAAGGATGGATGTTGTTACTAGAAGTAGGAAAAGATATTCTGAATTGACAAAAACAACAGATGTCCATACAAAGGGAAATTAATTTTTAAAGTTTTAATTTCTACATAATTAAACAAAACCTATTTTATCTTATTGCAATTATATTCATTCAAAAATATTTATTTAGTACTTTTTACTTGCCAGATTTTAAAAAGACAAACATAATAATGTTCCTTACCCTTAAATTAAAGAAAAATAAGTTTTTAATAATTTCCCTGTGTATTAGGCTTTTTTCTATGTTCTGTGCAACAATCAACCACAAAGCTCAGTGGCTGACAACAATAAACATTTAATTTATACTCCATACCATGAGTGCTACAGCACAGGGGTACTGGGGTCAGTGTAGCTCTCCTCTATGTATCTGGTCATTCTCATACTCATGCTGAAAGGGTAACCCCTGTCTAAGACAGGATACTCTCATGGTAAGGCAAGAGCAAAAAGCTTGAACCGCACCATGCCGTTACGTGAAAAGCTTCTGTTTAATCATGACAAACATCTGCTCACAATTCTTTTGGCCAACGCATGTCACATGGCTAAGCCCAAAATCAGTGAGATGAGAATGTGGTCTTTTCTCACAGAATGTATGATGTGTCACTTGACAATGAGTAGAGTTGAATAATCCTGTTATAGAGAGGAAATAAATGATTGAGGACAATAACCCCAAATACTGAACCTTCAAGGAAATATTGGTTTTTCACTCATTCATTTAGTATGAGTTTGAAAAATGAAATATTGGTAAATAATGAATAATTACCATTACTTTTCTTTAGAGTAGAGGAAACTAGATAAAGTGTAGTCAGCTACATGTCATTTCTGCATTTAGTTTCTTGAGTTCACCACCCATTGATGCAGACTTTGATGACTGTGATGCCTTCGATTACCCTCTAATGATCATCAGCTTTTGATAAGGATTTCAAGTAATGTCACCTGGTCTAGAAAACTTGTTGGAAATAGGCATGGGAATTAATCAGTAAAAGCACATAGAAATCAATGTCTCAGCCATTCCTAAGGTTAATTTAAAGTTCCGTGGCTTAGGGGTGAGGTGTGGTTGAGAATTTCTAATACTAAGTTATAGTTGGCGCACAAGCATACCTGGTGTCTTTGATTTCCTGTATTTCAGTCAAACAGATATTTATGTATTGAAAATATACTAAAGAGTTAGGATTAAAAAGATGAGTTACATTACAGGCCCTTCAATGAATTAAGTCACAATAAGTAGAGTGAAATGTATGCAAATTATACTTTTTTCAAGTACAGAAATAGCATGAAAGAGAAAATAATTAAATCTCTCTGGAGCTTGTCCTGAGAAGGCAGGCATGGGACAGGGAGAGACTTCCCGGAACAGGTAACATTTGGATGGAATTATGAGTAACGAATAGGAAATATTTAGGGAGAAATTGCGTTTATGCTTAGGAAGTACTGAGCAGGGGGAATGGTGAGTATCAACTCAACGACACGGAGACATAGGCTTTGTTTGTTTGTTTGTTTGTCGACACCCCTGGTAGGAGTCAGGGCGTGGAGTGGAAGGAGATGAGGAGAAAGGACTGAGGAGCCGACAGGTGAGAGCCAGGGGCCTAGAGAGTATGATGTCACTCCTCTTCCTGGAGCAGAGCGTTATGTATTTTCTCTTCTCCTTCTCCTTTTTCCTCTTTGGAACAGCTTGATGCTCTTCAGGAGTTTTAGCCATTTGGGAGTTTCTGAGAGATGTTAAGTCTTCAAGCTTTTATTTCAGAGGCCCCAGAATGTGGGCTGTTGGGGACCTTTGGATCCTGGGAGATGGTGGAAATAGGAGGGAGAAAAGCCAGGTAACAACATGAGTGTGTCCGGATACCATGTGAAAGGGAAAGTGTCATCAAAGGCAGTCTGAACCCACACAATGGTGTATAGCAGGAGAGGGGACCAGAGAGGCCTATCCCAGCACAGGCAGTAAGGCGGTGCGCCGTCTATAGAAGATTCAAAAACATTAATAAAGAGGAAAAAAAGATCCATGTACTTTTTATTATCAGCATATTCAGGCATTTCTAACAGTGTCAGTGACCCCATATTCCTCCCTAAGCCCTTCTGTTGCCGTCGCTTACTGTTGAGTTCTAAGAATATGTATGTAAGCTCAAAATTAGTACATTTAAAATTATTTATCCTTTAAAACACTGAAATCTACATGGAAGTTAATGTGGAGACTTCCAAGTTATACAGTTAGCTCTCAGTGCATGCAAACTCAGCTACACGTTCATTTTGAGGACGTTAGTAATGATTCAGAATATCCCAGCATGCTTTGGGCACAGTTTGTGTCAACCTATTCCTGGATTTAAGTAGTAGATTTGAAGTAAACAATAATAACAAGGAGTTTGTGAAGATGAAGAAATAACTTGAGTTGCTTCAATTCTGTGACCACTGGAGAGTTTTGTGTCTAACATTTAAAATAATGAAATAAAACACAAACCATGGTATAAATACACTTCTTCCCTTTTCTAAAAAGAATATTAATGTAATTATTTTATTTTATTATTGTATTACTTTCACATTGTTACTGGCCCGATTATATGTAGGATTAAATAAAATACATTTTTCATTGTTTGCAATTTTTTCTATTACTATCACTAAAAATAACTTTGTTGCACATAGGAGGGGAATGTTAAAAAATAATCTTCTCTGGTGTCCAGTGTACTAGTTGCAACATTGCCTGGCTCCTGAAGCTAGCAACAGAAGCAGGGACACAGAGCAAGCTCTGTCCCAGGGATGAAATATCCATGCATCTGAGTGAAACATTCCCCAGGAAGTACATCTTTGCAACCCAAGCATGACATTTATGGAGAATCCAGTACTTGCCAGGCACTGTTGCTAGTAACAAGCCTTGCAGAGGCTACATTCTAAGTGAGAGAGAGTGAAAATAATCATGTAAAATCAAATGCTTTAGGTTTAGAAAGCAAATGCAATTTATAAAGCATGGGGGGTGGTAATAAGTGATGGAGGGAGAGGGAGTTTAACAGGTGGTCAGGCAAGGTGTTTGAGGAAGTGCCACTTGAGGAGGAGCCAGAGATGTGAACATAGGGAGGACGAGCTGTCCCGACAGGAGGGTCAGCTGCAGTGAAGGCACAAAGTTAATAGGCTTCGTTCGTCCGAAAGATAGAGAAAAGGCCACAGTGGCTGGAGTAAAATGAACATGGCGGAGGAAGGACAATGACCTTTTATCACCTAGAGGAATAGTAGATGTACTGTGATAATGATGTTTGTGACAGTTATCAAACTCTGAAATTAGAACAATATACAGTCATGTGCTGCTTAACAATGGAAATACATTCTTAGGAAGAAATGTGTTTAGGTGATTTTGCTGTTGTGTGAAAGTGTATTATAAAAGGGAATACCAGTGAATTTTCCTATGATCTACACCAGCCACTAGATGCAAGAGCGTGGGCCCTCCTATTATGTTACTCAGTCTCTCTGTGCCTCACTTTCCTCATCTGTTAAATGGGCATTAGAATAATCCCACCCCACAAAGTTATGAAAATTAAATTGCAGGCGGGGTTGTGCCTGGCACTCAGCATGTACTCAGTGACTATTAGCTAACTGTTATTAAGTGTTATTTTGCTATGGGGATGGTGGGAATCATTTTAAAAGGCAGGAATTCTGAAGTAGAGAATACCGCCTTTCACTTGGGGTCAGACCTAATGTGTCAAATGTTTGGCTTTCTATCTGAAGCTAAGGCCTCAGCTTCCCTTGGAAGGGTCACTCTGTGGGTCAGCTAGATGCTGCTTCTCAACATGTTTTGTGGTAGGTTTGTTTACACCAGCGTCACTCCAAACACGTTAGTAATGTGTTGTGCTATGACGTTATAATGGCTGTATCACTAGGTGATAGAAATCTTTCAGCTGCATTATAATCTGATGGGACCACCATTGCACAGTGGTCTGTCCTTGACCGGAACATGGTTATGCAATGCATGGCTGTATTTAGTAGGTCTAATGTTGGATTTTCAAAGCACTGTAATGTATTTATACAATTCTCACATACCATTTTGAATTAAAACATCTTCAGTGCTGAATTTTTTTTTCACACTTAGAACAATGCCTTGCATATGCTGAGTACGGAATGATGATCATGATGATGGTGATGATTTTTTTTTTTTGGCAACTGGCCGGTAAGGAGATCTGAACCCTTGACCTTGGTGTTATCAACACCATGCTCTTACCAAGTGAGCTAACCAGCCAGCCTTTCAGTGCTGAATTTTAAAGACTTTTACCCTTAGCTTCTAGAGGCTTTAGGTGACAATAAGCTTAATCCAACTAAAAGTTTTACTTAATTTATTTTTTTAAAAGATGACCATTAAGGGGATCTTAACCCTTGACTTGGTGTTGTCAGCACCACACACTCTCAAGTGAGCTAACCAGCCATCCCTATATAGGGATCCGAACCCAGGGCCTTGGTGTTATCAGCACCACACTCTCCTGAGTGAGCCATGGGCCTGTACTAAAAATTTTACTTTTAAGTTAAATATTTTCTTATTGGCCCTTTGGTTATTTTACTAACTTATTATACATTGCCTGTTTTTGTTTGCAGCTCAGGTGAGGAAATATGAATTAATTATACTTTTCAATTCATTGCATGTAATCATCTTGGTTCTATGAAAATGCATCTCTCTTTATTTTATCCTAAAATATTCTCTCCCTTTATATCCCATTCTCACTCCCATTCTCCTTCCCACCACAATATGCAGAATCTGATACATGCCAAATACATACATATATCTGTAAAATAAAATGTTTTATGTAGGTATGTATTTTTAATTTGCATACATGATGTTGTTATTTATCTCCTGATTTTTTATTCAACACCGTACTTGAGGTCTATCCAGGTCTAGTTTATTGCACAATAGCCCACTTTTTGTATCCATTACCTTTACTTTTCCATTCCCCCAGTGGTGGACACCTAGGTTTGTCTTCAGTTTTCACAACTACAAACAACACTGCAGTGATCGTTATTACACACATAACTTAAAAGGCCTTGAGTTTATAGCACAGAATGGATTCTTTGGGTCATAAGATATTTAATTACTTAATTTCACATAGCCTAGTTTCTGTCTTATACAATTCTACTTAGTTTGCTAAACATGACCGCTTTTGTCTAGGCTGAGTAGGTGACTGTGAATTGGCATTTGATTGGATCTAGAGGTATTGGTATGAACTCATAGTATTTGATAGATAGATAGATACATGGATAGATGGATAGATAGTAGATAAAGAAACACAGGTGCGTGTATATGCATGTGTTAGTAAATGTACACGTATTTACTAGATCTATTGGCTGAGAGGGTCTAGAAATAAAGGCACTCCCGCTGCAAGGAACACACTTAGCAACCAGATCTTAGTTTCTGAACAGCAGTAAAAGGACCCAGGAAGTACCGGATTCCAGGGCTTAGGCAGACAAAATACAAGATAAGCCTGGGACATCTAAGGAACCTGAAAAATAAGGAAGTGCTCAAAAAAGGATGGAAGATTGTCAGAAGAACTTAGGAGCCAACCTGAAGAGGCCCTTAGTGTCTACAGTTGGAACAATATGAGCAAGAAAGCAAATAATGATAGTATTAAATTTTAGTCCATAGGATAAAATAAATGTCCATGAGCCCATACCAGTACAAATAAATGATCAAATAAATAAATAGATGGAGAAGAGGGGACTATTCTTTTTTTTTTACAGAAGAATTCCAGTTAATAAGTATGTAAAGAAAGAGAAAAATAGAAAAACCATTATTAAGCAAGCCCCGCTGTAGTAATGACGGCAGGTAAGGTGCCTGTTGGATGCTATAATCAGTGGGGTTTTCCAAACGGTTGAGGAGATTGCATAGTCTCAAAGTCTCTTCCTCAAGATGTTTTTTATTACAATTGGGAAAGATAGTAACTTCATGGTGAAGAAACCCAGAAGATGTCACCTTAACCAGGTGATCAAAGTTAACATCACTAGTAATGAGACAGGGTGTCATCATTAACTTCTTTAAATCCTGATAGGATTTTTCTGGCATTCTTTTCAAGAAAACACATAACTTGAATGTAATAAGGTGAAACAGCAGACAAACCTAAATTGTGTGACAATCTACAAAATAACTGGTCAATATTCTGCAGAAGGCTCAAGATCATGAAAGACAAGGAAAGATTGAGGAACTGTCACAGACTGGAGGAGATTAAGGAGTTATAACAACGAAATGCAATTTGGGGTCCTGAGTAGGATTCTGGAATAGAAAAATGACATCTGTGGGAAACCTGGTAACATTTGAATAAGATCCGTAGTTAGTATGGTACCAATGTTAATTTGCTGAGTTTGGTAATTGTGCTTTGATTACCATTAGGGATAGCTGGGTGAAGGATATACAGGAACTTTCTGTTCTAATTTTTTGACTTTTCTGTAAGGCTAAGATGAACTCAAAATAAAAAGTGCAAAAACAAACAAACAAAACCCCACAAAAAGATTGTCCATAAACCCGTCAGACAGGAATCCTCGACCTCTTTAGTCACAGAACTCCATGTCTTTTGTATACTTGCATAAAAAGGGGACATTCAATCTCTATGTCACATATGCCTGCTCTCCAGAATGGGTCATCAAAGTTGGTCCCTAGTGACTTCAAGTCCAGCAGGCTGGAGGTGCACAACTTCCCCGTGAACCCTTTCAGTTTTCAGTGCAAATGCATTTTCTGAGAAGGCTTTGCTGTGTGTTAAGTCCAGAATTTTGGCTTGGGAGTCGGAAGACCTGTGTTCTAGTGTAGGCTCTGCCACTCCCCAGCAGTGAGGCATTGGGCTTGTGGTAGTTCTCTGTATGCATAGTATTCTCATCCTTTAAAAAGGCCTGAAGTTTCTATTCCTATGAATTTATAATTTGTAGTCCTCTTTTAAATTAAAAAAAAACAAAGACCTTGTTCTCCGTGGATGTAGCTGTGTTTCCTGACAGAGCATGTCAGGAGCAGCTAACCTATGAATGATTCCCACTCAACTAGGTCATTGCAATATAACCTTTCATGTTTTCCCCTTCAGTACAGGCTCTGGGTATCCTACTCACCCACTGAGGGCACGATCTGGCTAAAGCAGAGTTCTGCTGCCATCGTGTGGCCAATTCTAAATACTGCAGGGCCAAGAAACTTTCAAGATGAATTACAGAATCCTAATAAATCTCTAGCGGTGGAAGATCGCTCAGCAGGAGAGGAAAGGGAGTCTCTGAGGGTTTTCCATGTTATTGATGAATTTCTTTACCTAATCTTAATTCATTCAGTAATTACAATAAAATAATAAGCAGACCCCTTTGATAATAAGGAAACAGATGACCAGAGAGGGACAGTGACCTGCCCCATGATACTGAGTGATCAGTGGCAGAACTCAGAGGAGAGCCTAGCCCAATGTGGTTGAAATTAATTTGTCAGCCATATATGATGAGGGGAAAATTATTCCAAGACTTTGAAATTTGACTAACTGAAAATTCTAAAACTTTTTTGGAGCAGATTTAGATAGATTTATCTTCCTTTTATTTTACTCCATGAAGACGTTACGAACAAGCAAAAAACTAAAAATTATAAGCAGGAACAGCCACTGTCTATTATTTGTACAGCCTTCTAACAGAAGGAATATGTTAACTCTCAAAAGGCAGAACGTAACAAAGAATATAGGGCAAGTATTTTATGTTACATTTTTTATTTTTTCATTGAGGGCTAATGCAACTTCTTTGCTGGTATAAATGCCTGTCTGTAAAGCACATTTGAGGGAACCTATGGTAGAAAGGAGAAGGCCAGGCAGGGGCCAGGGATTAGAAGAACTGGGTCTGATTTCAACGCCTCCATGTGCTGCGAATGTGAGGTAATGTGACCTGATCAAAGTCACGGCTTCCTCCCCCTGGGCCTCCACTTTCTCATCTGCACTAGTGAGTACCTTCCTCACAGAAGTTTTGTGAAGATTAATGAAGAAAAGTCAGGTAGAATTGTGAACTGTAAAGCTCAATAAATATGCTTATTTTATTGTAATTATGGACTGGATTGAGATAAGGCAAAGAAATGCATCAGTAATATGGAAAGCCCTCAGGGACTCCCCTTTCCTGCTGAGGAAGGAGCCCTTGGTAGATACAAACAGCAAATGCCTCCGGCCTCACACTGTAGAGAGGTGTGTGGCCTGTTGTGCTGTGGTGCTGGTCACTGCACATGTGTGAACTAATTACATGTTTAAGTTCGTGTCTAAGTGTGCATTTGTGTGTCGAAGTGCCTGTTTGGGGGATTCTGAAGACCACCCACACAGTCTGTGATTTGCTGGGGAGACTCACAGGGCTTAGCATAGAGTTGTACTCACTGCTAAAGTTAATTGCAGGGAAGGATACATAATAGGATCAACAGGGGAAAAGATAGGCAGAATCTGTAGGAATCCACCTGTGTAGGCTTCTAGTGTTCTCTCTCTTCTTTGAGGGAACACACTAAGTGTGCTCCTTTCCCAGCAGCAAACAATCCAGTAACACATATACAATGTTTCTTTCTAGGGAAGCCGATTAAAGACTCAGCACCCAAGGATTTTACTGTGGGGTGGTCACATAGGCACCCTCTTCCTAGCAAATGTCAAAATTCAAGACTCCTAGAAGGGAAGTAGGTGTTCAGCATAAATCACATGGTTTGTAGAAACAGTCTATGCACAATCACCTTCATCAGCGAGGGAATGAGGGAACTCTCCAAAAGCCAAGTTTCCAGATGCCAGCCAAGGGCCACCCTTGCAAGCCAGCCTTTCTAGAGACAGCAGCCTCAGGCCTGCTTTATTTGACTTTCCGCCCAGAGCCCACAACTGGAACAGCCTAGCCAACATGGTTTCCACAGATTCTGAGTACAGGGTAAGTCTTGGGTTTATTTGTAGCAATATTGTAGTCACGTGATGTATGTATGTTAATTCTCAGCTTCGACCTATATTGTATATTTGTAAGATGTGTTTCAGAATTTGAGATTTTTGGAAGATATATAAATCTTTCACTGTTGCCTCACTGAGTACTTCTTTGAAAAGTTGTTTTCAGTGAATTCAAATGTAAGAGAGCTTTTCTATTACCTTTTTAACCAGCTGATTCTCATTTACCTTAAGAAAAAATTCTTCAGTGTAAAAATTCTCCCATAGCCTTTATTGAATACTGGGACTTAATCTGTTTGAATTTAGATGCCAAAGAAGAATTTACATGAATATACACCCACAGAAATATTATTATATCATGTTAAATAGCAGTTGCACTATGTTATATTAATTATAACATACAATCTCTAATAAGGAAGCCCTAGATTAAAAATCTTTGGAGACTTGGGACTTTTCCCATTAATTTCAGAATTACCAAAATGTGGAACCTTTTTTTCCACCCTCTTGGTTCTTCGGCTTTACTGTATCAGCTGTGGGGCATTTTTCTTCCTCATGGCCAGACCTGGCAGGGGTGTGCCTGTACCCGCAGGCTGCACTGCAGGGCCTCTCGGTCCCTGCACATTCGATCAGGCGTGCGCTACTCTCTCCTCAGTTCACGGGAAAGGGCTGGATCCAGAGACCTTGTCTGCCAAAGGAAACCAAAGAACAGAACAGAGGAATTGAGACTGCTCTGTTGAAGTGAGTATCCTACCCTGAGCAAGCTCTTCTCACTTGCTCTTCACGCTTCCGAGTGATTTCCTTTCATGCCTAGAGCTTCTAGAAGCAGAGTTTCACAAGCACTCTGTAGGTTAGAGCCACCACGTTGGCCTGAGAAGAAGGTGCCAAATGTTTGTTCGGAATCAAAATGCTCAACTGGTGAGCTTGACTCCTGGGATCTGTGATGTTAACTTTCCTGAAGGACTAGGTAAACTTGAAGAGCTCATTCCCCAAAGGTAAAGCAATAACCAGCCTTATCAGTTAATGAAAACAAGGTCACTCTTCCATTATAGAAAAGGTGGAGAGTTCCTTAGGACAGCAATGACAGCAGCAACAACAACAAAACCTTCTGTCATCCAGCCAAAGGTAACCAAATAGAGCAGTTTGGTCTATTCCTTTCTAGTCCTTTTGATGTTATTTTCCCTCCTTTATGCCTGGGATTTTATTATAGTTGCAATTTTTCAGCTTGCCCTTTTCACTTGACACAATAACATGAGTTTTTCATGTCCCCACATACACCATTACAGTTGTGTAAGTTCTACAAAGTACTTCTCTTATATGATTCTACATTTAAATTGTTCACATTTTTAAAAATCACTTTTATGTAAAATTAATGCATGTTACTATCATGTGCAACTTTGTACCTAAGGTGGTTCTTCTTTTTATGGGGGGGAGGGTTATTTCTCCTGTAAACTTCCTAAATCAAAAGTTAGTGACATTTACACTTAATGTCCTCTCGGTGAACTGAAAGATTAGAGAAACTTGATAATGCCTTCTTGACTAGGCAGATCCCTGTCAAGACCTCTGTCCAGAGCAATTTCTACTCCCACCATTTTACTGACTTTAGGAATTCTTTTTAATTTTCATATTTGTTAATTACATATAATATACGTTTCATTAGTTACTAGTGAGTTTTAAAAACATACCTGTACAATTTCAAAATGAAACAAGCCATATTTTGTATTTAATTCATTCCCTTATTGTCTAATAACTTTTAAACAGTAATAGTTTTTTTAAAACATCTCTCCTCCCCCCCCCCACTTCTATTTAGGATCAGATAGTTGGAAAATGAATTTTTTTTTTCCTTTTTGTCTTTTTTACTGACCGGTAATGGGATCACAACCCTCGGTGTTGCGCCCGTACCGGGGACCGGCAACGGGATCACAACCCTCGGTGTCGCGCCCGCACCGCGCTCAGCCAGTGAGCGGGAACCGGTCTCCACATGGGATCCGAACCCTCGGTGGGAGCGCCACCGCGCTCCCAAGTGGCGCACTCTCTAGCGCACCACCGGGCCGGCCCAAAATGAATTGTTTTAATCTCAGTTGTGTACTTTGTAGGGGTAAAAACAAAATTTTTAAAAATTAAGAAATGAAAAACCACACGATTTAAAAATAGTGTTTAGGATTTGGGAGATACCAGTTGTAATTTTCTTCATAAATAAAATACAGTTCTAATCACTAATTACAACTAATTAGAATAGTAATTTTTTGCATTTTTTTTTTTACCTTAGGAATGTATGTATGTCCTATAGTGCTGATCATTTCTGATATCACAGTGGCAGTATTTTCAATTGATAAATGTGTTTGGTAAATGTGTCCCAGGAAGATTCTGCTTAACTTTTTTTTTTTTTTTTTAATAATCTCAAGTCTGAATTTTTTTATTTGGAAAGATCCATGTGGGTCTTCAACTCTTCAAGAGTGTCTCTACCAATGTAATTCAAGCTGCATTTATTATTCAAAATTATAACAAAATTTTTCAATGTTCATTCACAAAAATCCCATTTGTATGATTGTATTCTTCAGGAAAGCTTCTGCAAAAAAATGTGTCCTTTACTATGTATATTTTATCATACTGAGTAAACATTAAGCTCTTTGAAGCAGAGATCATGGTTTATTGATTTTTAAACTGCTTCCTCCCCCATGTCACATAGCACAAACTCTGAAGCACACCAGGTATTTAATAAACATATGTACTTCGGTTGAAAAGGAAAGGTCTGCAGCAGCACTGTATGGCGGGATGTACATAGGAGTTAAATATGCTTGGCTTCTTGTTCCAGTTCAATTGAAGTAACTGTGGAAAATTAATTTCATCTCTTTGAGCCCCATAATCCTTGCCCTAACCAACTCAGAGTGCTGTGGAAAGAAGCAAGTTAAATAATAGATAAGAAAGACGTTTCCAAATGTAAAGCACTATCAAAATGCAAAGCGGATATTTTTTAAGGGTAAGAAACAAATGGCACTTTTCAAGTATTCAGGGAAGAAACAAAGAAATTCTTTGGCAGTTCCCTTTGCCTTTAAGCATCAAATTCAACCAACATTTACTGAGTGTAGCACTAGTCAGTGGGAGAAAAATTATACAGGCCTTAAAAGGCAGAAGGTCCCGAATTCAAAGAGCGTGGGGTCTAGTAGGAGAGAATGTGATACGCAGGGGGTTAGTGTTCTTTCTGCAAAGGCAGGGCCCTGGGAGCATGGTAGAGGGAGGGCTGTGGGGCCGCAGAGTAGAGATGAGGAGAGCTTCTTAAGTCCCGTGCTTGCTAGTTGCAGAGCACGTGCACTCTTCTTGGGGATCTAAGGGCAGTAGGTTTCTGTGACATTTGTTTTCGAGTGGATCCCCAAAGACCTGACACGGGAGTCTCATTTTCCCCCATCTTCCCTACATTGAATTTTGAGCAGGCATACAGGCCACACTGCGTATTTGTGTGTTATTTATTATTGAACAAAAACACTGAAACAGTTTTAATCCAAAAAGCTTCCATTTTTTCCAGTTGATAATCCATATCACGTTCTTACAAAATATCCCTCCTTTCTAAACCAGCTTTCATGGATGCTACTTTGATGTCTTGCACTGTCACGCCTTTGGCTATTTTTTATGAATTCAAAAGCCTTTCCTTCCACTTTTGTTGCTTGCTCCAAAACAAAACAGTACAAAGATGTGTACTTTAAGGATCTGTCATGAATTCATTGGGGAATCTTCAATTTCCTGCTGAGGCTTGTTATCCCAATCAGCTTTGCTGGAAACCTCATGTCCCAGGGTGGGAAACAGACAATGCTGTAAACAGACCACAGCAGTCGAAAGGGAAGAGAACATGCTCTTTCTCCTGAGAGTGGTTTCATTTAAGCCATTTAACAAGGGCTTTCTTGGTTGCCAGGCAGAACTTACCACTTGGGAAAGGGAATCCTGAGAGTGCTGCAAGAGTGGCAGGAGATATGCAGAGTTTATTAAACGCACAGCTCTACTGCCTGCACATATTTATCCCCAAACTGGTTTTCGTCCCAGCACTCTGCATTTTCAGATCCAGCCACCACTGGTTGTGCTTTCTCAGGAAACTGAATGCATTGCATTGCTAACCTAAGGAAATATAAGGTAGATGTAAATGTAATGTAAAGTTCATGTCTGGTTTAGGTAAGTTCTTGCTACCATTGCTCCAGTTACATGGGAAATTGAAAGTTATTAAGAGCAAAAGTTAAATTCTCCTTGAAACGTGGAGAAAGCCCACTCCTTGAAATGGTCTTCTGTGGTCAAGCAGTTGGTTAGAACTGACCCATATACTGGAGTTTTAGCTTTGATGTAAGTACTCATTGCTTAGAAGACCCCAAGTATGTCTCAAGTTAACTCTTGCTTTCTTGAGGCCTCCTTTTTGCACATGCATTATTTTACTTCTGTGTCAAGAGATGAAATCCTTTTTTGCTCCAGAGAAGACACTGGATCATGTTGCCAGCCAAGAGGCCAAGAAGGCCTGCGTGGTTTTTTGCAGACATTCTGAACTTTGTTGTCATTCTTCTAGCTCAGTTCAGATACTGTGGGCACAGCTCAGACAGAGAACTCAGGCAGGTTTCTGAATTTAGAAGAACCTCCCTCTTCCTGCCCAACTTGAACATGAATAGGAATGAAATTTGTGTGATCCAACTGGCTAGTACAACTAGGTCTTTTGAAAAAGGAAGGCATTCAGGCAAGGAAGGAAAGGTTGCGCATGCTTTATATTTTCTTTGCCTATGTGACCAAAGATCTAATGCTCTCCTTTCTCATTAAGTCCCTGTCGGTCATCGAGATGTTCCTTAACTTTCCCACATGCATAAGGTGGAGTTGATTACCTTTCCTCTCACCCACCCAGCTGTTCCTTGTAAGTACTTCCATTATTTCCATATCATAAATGTGCTCCTGTCTCCTTATCCTACAAAACTGAAGATGGGATTTGGTCAGCTTCATCGTTGTAGCTTAAATATCTAACACAGCTCCCAGTACATGAAAGGTGCTCAGTAAAGGTTTTTTAAACAATGTTGAATCTCTGTCTCTCTCTCTCTCATACTCACACACATGCACACATCTGCACACACTCACACGGAAGATTATCTTTCTGGATTACTAAGAATGTTTCTAAAAATATATACAGTACAAATGTAAACATATTTTAACAAGTCAGATTAAAGCATATCTATCTTCAAAACTATTTTATTATTTCTCTTGGAAACCATGCAACCATTCTAAAGTCAGTTCTATTATTAAACTGTTTTAACATTTAAATCAAAGTACATGTTGTGCCCCAATGCAAGGCTCATGCAGAATGATGCTTATTTCTTTTATTTTTAAAAACAAACGAGACTAAATGAGTCTGGTTCCCATGGGAACCAAGTCACAGACATAGAAGAGATGAAATAAGATTCAGTTTTGTGATTGTTGCTACTAGGCATTTTCAAGATCCTTTTAGTTTGAATGTAACATTTGTAATCAGCAGATGTGAAACAACCTAAGTTGATGAACTTATGTCTCCTAAGTGCCAAGCAATTCCTTTGAGATGACAGAGAATCAGACATAGAAAATGCAAAATTTTGTGGCCTTACCATTTAGCATTCCCAGCAAGAATTGAAGCTTAACGGGGCCGGCCCGGTGGTGCACTGGATGGTGCGCCGCTTGGGAAGCGCGGCGGCGCTCCCATCCGAGGGTTCGGATCCCACATGCAGACCGGTTCCCGCTCACTGGCTGAGCGAGGTGCGGGAGCAACGCCGAGGGTTGCGATCCCGTTGCCGGACACGGAAAAAGACAAAAGACAAAAAAAAAAAAAAAAAAAAGAATTGAAGCTTAACTTTTAGATCTGATGGGAAATTCACTAACTTAACTGAGTTAATGAAATCGAGTGGCCATGGTATTTGAGAATTTAATTCTGAATTCCTATGGGGTGCAAGGATTTATGGTACAAAAATAAACAAGATGAAGTCTCTGTATGCGTGGATTCTATATCATTTAATGTAGAGAAGAGTACCTAAAGTTTACCTATATAGGGATCATAAATTCCCACAGTGATATCTCTATTCACTGGAGAAAGTCTTAACTGAGTCGCCAAGATTTTTACTAAATATCTATGGTGGACAGGACTTAGAGCTATTGAAAGGTATAATTCTTGCCTTGCAGTTCTCATCTGCAAAGGGTTCACAGACTAGTATAGGAGATGAGATGGGAATATAAACTGACATAATACAACCCAAACTCTAGTAAGTGCTGGCTTAGATTTAGAAAGAGCATGTGATGAGATTACAGGAAGGAAGGGACTCTTTCTGACTGGGATGATTAAGTGCCTGGCAGAGTAAGTGCTCAGTAAATACTTGTTCTATAAATGATTTTTTTGGTAATAGTTTTTAGTGATTTTTATTAATCAAAGAAATATAAAAATACAATATGAAAATTAAAATGAGATATCAGTACAGTTCATCCCGCAGCACCTGTTCTGCTTACCCAAAGTGAGTTACTAGGCACTCACGTTTCACAGTAGTTTAGTAACTAGCCAATCCTTTTTAAAAAAAGAACATGCCTACTGCTGATTAAAACACCTAGTGCTGAGAGAGTGAGAGAGAGAGAAGTCTCAGTGGGTAAACTAGAAGGTTATATATGAAATATTAAATGTTAAGTAATTATTTCTAGCTGGTGGGATTTAAGTGATTTCATTTGTTTTTTAAATATATCAATTAAAATGTTCTACAATAAGCATGTATCACATTTATAATAAGAAAGATTTATCTTCCAAAAATATTTTTTAACGAATTATTCGAAAGTAATTGTAATGAGGCTGTATCTGCTAGCTCTGCTTGGGACCAGGCTTCCGGTTAGGATATCCAAGTGTTTGCCAACCTTCTGCCTCCTAATTCTAAGTTTGCTCAGTAGCCTAAGAAATTTGGTTTTCTGGTTTCTTTTTTACATAGCCCTGGAAAGCAGGAATGAATTTCTGGAGAGACCTATAGCATGATAACAATACCATTCTAATTTTAGAGCAAAATCAAATTTCAAGTGTTCTGCCTCATTCCCATAACCTGTGAAAATATCATAGATGTTGCCATGTTTTTGACGTCTCTTATATTTTGTCGTGTACCCTGAATTAACTGAAAAGGCTTTGGTGCTTATCATATTATCGCTATCTAATGTATTAATTCATCTTTTTAGAGTTTAGGTAATATGAGTCAGGCTGAGCTGATAACGTATTATAGACTCAAAAGACTGACCAATTTCTAGCTTTCGGTGACAACCTCTGCAAGACCCCACCTTCTTAGCCCCTTGGCTTCTATCTTGAGCATCTCATGAGTGATGTGAAATATGTTTTCGTTTTCATGGTTTTTAATGCATATGTGTTGAATTGCACTTGGGAGACCAGTGGGACTGTTGACATTTAGTGTCATGGAGGCATGGGGTCATCCTGAGTGTATTTTCAGTTACATCTATTAATTTACAAGAGAAAAATTTCAGAATTACTTATGATAGTGGAAACTGAAAACGGTAGGGTAAGTACATTAGAACAACTCATTGGGATATTATTCAGTTATTGATAATATTATAAAAAGTTTATAACAACAAAACACAGGCAGATTATGTGATATTAAATAAGAAAGTTATAAGCTATTATCATCTTATCTACTGCCATCAATACAATAGACTGTGTAGAGATTAAGAGATCACATGAGAAGAGAGGGCAACCCTGACCTTCTATCTCTATGTCAAAATACATTGTGTTACCGTTCCGATTCTGCTGTAAGCACAACATGTTGATGCAGAGATTACCTGCAAGCATTTCTCTTCCCAGAATCTCAACAAGTTTTGGGACCAAAGCCATGTGTACTTTCAGTTTCCTCTGCAACAAGAGTTTCAGTCTTCTTGTCATCACCCCAGCTGAGCTGAGAACCAGAGTCATGAGGCATTAAAAACCAAAGAGTCTAGAGACCTCTTGACCTTCTTACTGTCCCTTCTAAGCAACTCACTCTCCATCTAGTAGAAGCTTTCCGCACACCATATCCTTCTTCTTCCCTACTCGATAGATTTTTTGATGTGTACAGTTCAACGGCATTAAATACATTCACATTGTTGTGCAACCATCACCACTATCCATCTCCAGAACCATGTCATCTTCCCAAACTGAAACTTCATACCATTAGACAATAATTCTTCATTCCTCCATTCCTCCAGCCCCTGGCAACCACCTTTCTACGTTCCATCTCTATGAATCTGACTACTCTAGGTAGTTCATCTCTATTGACATTTAATTATAGGAAGTATTTGTCCATGCTTTCCCAAGCAATAAGTCTCATGACTTAGCCTTTATGCTACAAGTTCAATAAAGTAAGTTTCTTACTGGTAAGAGAAAGAATAGTGAGGTTTGGGGGAATTTTCCAAAAATATCCTCCCCATTTCAAATTAATAACAATTAAAATGAAAATAAATATTAGTGTGAGTTCCATGGAAATCAATACTAGAAATACTATCTGGAACAGAGCTGTCCAAGCTCACAGATATGCCAAATAGCTGTACAGTAATTTAGTTGTGAGCCTTGTAGTGTCTCTTTTGTTGTCATGTTCACAGTTGATTATTTATGTACTAGACATCTCTGAATGTCACCTGACTCTTTCCTTACTGTGACAGCTTTCCCCTCTCAGATCTGCAGTAACTAACAACCAGAGCCATTTTTTAATTTTGATGAATTCCTGGCTAATGTTTTGATATCCATCATCATTTTCTAGCAACTTCTTTTGCCATATGAAAAGGGCTAGAACTGCAAAGTCTGGCAAATATGCCTTTGACACTGTGCCATGGTTACTGCCTCTCAAGAACTTTCCTGCTTCTTTGTGCCACATTTCTGAATGTAACACCTCTCTCTATCTTCTCATAAACTGGGAGCCCCATCTCTTTTAAGCTGATGAAGTAGGTTTTTATTCCTGAACTTTTGCCTTTTCTTTTCCTTCTACCATCCAATTATTTTTCCTTTTATAAAAATATCTTTATTTGAGTGTATAATATTCCTAGGCTACATTTGTACTAGACATGCTCCATGTTCACAGAAAAAATCTTTTGTGTTTTTGTGTGAAAACTGCTGAATGAGAACATGCAGGTCTGTCTTGTTAAGAGAAATATGGATATGTACATGTTTAACTTTTTTCCAAATCATGATTAGAAAGTATATAATAGACCAAGAATTTTGCATGAAGAGATAGGAATCTTCTTGGTCCTAAATATGTATTATTTACAATAATATTGTACTTTTAAAATACTTTGATCTGGGCCGGCCCTGTGGCGCACTGCTACAGTGCGCCGCTTGGGAGCGCGGCGGCGCTCCCGCCGAGGGTTCGGATCCCACATACAGACCGGTTCCCGCTCACTGGCTGAGTGAGGTGCGGGTGCGACACTGAGGGTTGCGATCCGTTGCCGGACACGAAAAAAGACAAAAAGGAAAGAAAAAAATACTTTGATCTGATAAAAAAATGGAATTTAAACTTTAATTCTTTAAATTTGATCTAAACAAAAGAATTTGATTAACTGACTAATTAAGGCAATGGTTAGTATGAGTGTGAGATTGGGGAACTAATCCCATGGGCCATCGTGGTAGGAGACCTGAGCTCAAGCTGAGCAGAGACCCACCTTTAATCAGGCAAAAGTTGTCACATATCAGTAGCATCCCCTAACTCTTGACCAAAAAAAAAAAAGCAAATCTTCTCTGGAACAAGGCAACCACAATTTTAATCTTTTTAAAAATAATACCTTAAAGTATTAGAGGGCATTAACTTCCAGTTTGGAATTCAATTTCCTAGGAGACATATAGGGCCTCAGAATGTAGACATTAGATTCTATGAAATATGAACCTCTCCCTCCTCCCCCAAAAAGCCATCGTAATGAGAGTCAGCAGGTACAAAACATAACAGATTTAGACACTCCAAGGATCAAGATATTCCTACATAAGAATTATCAGTTTCAGGATACTAGAGAGCTATGTATAAGATATTTTTTAAAACTGTACATGAAGAAGTAACAAGAGATTTTTAAATGTGACTAAATTAGTTTCCACAGAAGAATAAAATACAACTTTGAAAAATGTAATCAAAATTAAAAACTCAATGGATTGTTTAAAAGCATATCAGACACAGCTAAAGAGAAAATAAGTGAATTTAGAAGCTATATGAAGTGATTACCCAGATCATAATAATGCAGAGATAAGAAGGTAGAAAATAGGAAAGGTTAAATGGTATGGAGGACACAATAAATATCCGAGACATATCCAATCAGAGTCCCAGATGGAAAGGATAAAATAAAGGCAATTGAGGAAACAATGGACTAACAATTGTCTGGAATTGTAGAAAGGTAGGATAATATAAATATACACATATGTATAACAAAATAATTGAACACCAAAGAAAAAGAGGTCTTAGCAGCCAAAGAGAAAAAACTGATCAGCTGCAAAAACAAACAAACAAACAAACAAACAAAACAATAATTAGGCAAAGAGACAAAGAGAAGACTTCTCAAAATGAAAGTTAGAAGACAGTGGACCAATATTATCAACATTCTGAGAAAAATCACAGACAAGGCTACTGCATGTAGCCACATAAGCTGGGGTGCGCTCACATAGGATTTAGTTTGTGTAATGTTCCCTGGAGTTGGCCAATGCAGCATAAAACAGAATTTTTGATTCAACAAAACTATCTTTCAAGAATGACCAAAAATCTTTTAGGAACTAGAGGAAGGAGTAATTTTAACCTCAGCTTATTAGACCAATATACCCCCATTACTAAAACTGACAAAAATATGACAGGTAAAGCATATTAGTACAGACTATAACACATAACACAGAGCCACAAAAATTTCTTAATAAAACATTGACACATCAATTTCAGAATATAAAAGGATGATAAGTTGTCGATAAGTGGAGTTCATCCGTGGAAAACAAGGTTGGCATTTTATTTTAAACTCATCAGTCAATGTAATTAACCACATTAACAGAATAAAGGCTAAAAAAACCACATGATCACCTCAACAGATACAGAGAAAACATTTAACAAAATTGAACACCCATTTATGACCAAAAAAATCTATCTACAAACTAGAATTATAAGAAACTTTCTCAATTTGGTACAGAGCATCTACAAAACATAACAAAAAACTATAGCTTACTTCAAAATGAGTAGTTAAATATTGAATGCTTTCCTCCTACAATTGGGAATAAAGCAAGGATATACAATTTCACTACTTCTATTCAATATTGTACTGGAGATCCTTTCCAAAATAAAAAGGCAAGGAAAAGAAAAAAAAATCTATTAATGCTGAAAATATGAATACACTATAATTATCTGTTCTACTTTGAGGGAAATGCTCTAGGTAAAACTCACATATTACCAAGAGACACATACAAGAATGCTGTAGCAGCATTATCTACACTAGCAGAAGTCTGTGATCAACCCAGGTTTCATCAACAATGAAATGGATAGGGGCCCGCCCGGTGGCGCACTCGGTAGAGTGCGGCACTTGGGAGCGCAGTGGCGCTCCCGCCGAGGGTTCGGATCCCATATAGAGACCGGTCCGCTCACTGGTTGAGCGCAGTGCGGGCGCGACACTGAGGGTTGCGATCCCTTACCGGTCACGAAAAAAGACAAAAAGGAAAAAAAAAAACAATGAAATGGATAAATAAATTTTAGTAAATTTACACAATGGGACATTAGACCACCATGAAATCAATGAACTACAGCTGTAGTTCACCATTGTACTTACTACGTGGGTGAATCTTAGATTGTTGAGTAAAGAAGTAAATTGCAAAGGTTTAAATGCAATATGCTAAGTATGTGTGATATCATGTGATATTGACAAAATCATTGTGTCTGGCTTTTCAGTAACTATAATCTCATGAATAACTTTAATCTCCTAGACCCACAACACAATTTATCTCCTGTCCATAGATACCTAAGGGCCTAATAATCATCACAAACATAGATTTTAATATGGCACTACCCTGCTCAATAGTCATAATGACAAATAAATTCCAAGTACTGCAGGTTGGTTTAAATTCTCATGGTTTGGCCCTAACCAGCCTTTAAACATTTTGCTGTTGCCAAACATACATATTCTGCTGTCAAACTGGTAATTTGTATAGTCCTTCCATTCTCTCAGCTTTCCTCACAAAGCCTGATGTTACTATCTTTAAATCTTTTTTCTTGACACTTAAAATGTCACAGTACAAAGAGGGTAGATGGAATGTTAGGCAATTTGGATTTTATTCCTGGTCATTCTCTGCACCTACTATGTGATCTTGGGAAATTATCTGAATATTTACCATTGAGCACTGTCAATGTGCAATTTTGACAGTAAACAACATCAACAAAATATTTCCTGTCTCTGAGTGACTTACAGCTTCTTGAGAGACTAAGGAAGATGAATATGTGGTGGCCATATAAAGCAGAGCATATATCATTCTGTGGGCTTTTGGTGATGGAGAAATCACATTACATATTGTTTTTTTTAGTAGTTATGAATATTCGTGAGATACAAAGCTGATTGTCGCCCCTCATGCCCATGATGTGAGGGCCAGATTCATAATGGCAGCATACCCATTACCACAAATTGCATTTGTACCCCATGTCCCCCACCCAAATGTCCCCAACTTCCCTCTCCCTCCCCCTTTCCCCTCACTCCACTTTTGTAGCCCAAGGAATGTTCTCTCCCTCTGCAAGTCCAATGCACTACCGTGGCCTTTCTTTCCTTCCTTCTTTTTCTCTTAGCTCACACATGTGAGTGAGCACATGTGGTATTTATCCCTCTGTGCTTTGCTTATTTCACTCAACATAAGTTTCTCCAGGTTCATCCATGTTGTTGCAAATTGGAGTACTTCATTCCTTTTTATGGTGGAGTAGTATTCCATAGTGTATATATACCACAGTTTCCTTATCCAGTCATCCATCGATGGACATTTATGTTGGTTCCATGTCTTGGTTATTGTCAACAGAGCTGCAATGAACATGGGAGTGCAGGTATCCCTTCGACATCATGATTTCCATTCCTCTGACTATATACCCAGAAGTGGGATTGCTGGATCATATGGAAGATCTATCTGTAGTTGTTTGAGAAACCTCCATACTGTTTTCCATAGTGGTTGTACTAATTTACAGTTCCACCAAAAGTGCAGTAGTGTTCCCTTCTCTCCACATCCTCACCAGCATTTGTTGTTCACCATCTTTTTGATTATAGCCAGTCTAACTGGGGTGAGGTGGTATCTCAATGTAGTTTTAATTCACATTTCCCTGATGAATAGTGATGTTTCATATACTTGTTGGCCATTTGTATGTCTTCCTTTTAAAAATGTTCATTCAGCTCTTTTGCCCATTTTTTAATTGGGTTATTTGTTTTTTTACTGTATAAAAACTGGATATCCAGGGCCGGCCCGGTGGCGCACTGCTATAGTGTGCCACTTGGGAAGTGCAGTGGCGCTCCCGCCGAGGGTTCGGATCCCACATACAGACCGGTTCCCGCTCACTGGCTGAGCGAGGCGCGGGAGCAACGCTGAGGGTTGTGATCCCGTTGCCGGTCCCGGTCCGGTACGGGGGCGACACTGAGGGTTGCGATCTGTTGCCAGACACGGAAAAAGACTAAAAGGAAAAAAAAAAAACAAAAAAACTGGATAACCATATGCAGAAGAATGAAACTAGATATGCGTCTCTCACCATACACCATAAAATCAACTCAAAATGGATTAAAGAATTAAGTATAAGACCTGAAACTGTAACATTACTAAGGGAAAATATAGGTGAAACACTTCAGCAATTAGGTTTGGGCACATATTTTATGAATATGAGCCCAAAAGCACAAGCAGTAAAAGAAAAAATAAATAAATGGGACTATATCAAACTCAAAAACTTCTGCAAAGGAAACAATCAATAGAGTGAAATAACCTACAGAGTGAGAGAAAATTTTTGCTAACTATGCATCTGACAAGGGATTAATATCCATTATATACAAGGAACACATTATATATTGTTAGTGGAGACTAGCAAAGCCTTCATGATTGAAGAGATATTTGAAGTGGGAGTAGCACAAAGGTACAGTGTTGAACATATATGGCAAGCTGTAACTAAGGGAAATGCTTTGAATAAGGGTTCTAGACACTGGAGGAAGTATAGAATGAACACAGAGTTTGGTATTTTTACTCTATTTGAAATTAAACTCTATTTGAAATTAAAACCATTAGATACAGAAGACAGATGATCTGTTCACTATCAGAAATTGAGATGAGACCGTGGCGGTGGCCAGCTTGATAACTCTGAATGCTTAATCCACGGAACTGTATTATATTAAGTTTTACTTACATTCTAATTTTAGGAGCCAACTTTTCTTTATGTTAGGTAAATGACCCTTGACTACTATGAAGAGTCAAGCATCTTTTTCTTTCAGTTTGATTTATTTGGGTGAGTCATAAAATAAATGACAGATTTTGTTGTGTTCATTATAATTGTTTAGTCATTTCTTCAAAAATTAGTATGTTAATCTACCCAATGTTCTGTGTTGAGTCTTACCTGTGATCTGCGTCGAGATTTACTTGGGGCCTTGTGTTCAGTTTTATCTGTGCTGAATATTAACTGTAGCTTTCAGAATTTACTTGTGATTAAAATTAGATACAGCGTCAGTCTTCGTTTTTTGCTTCTTAATAGGGTCCTGCAAGTCTATGTCTGTGTAGTGGGTAGTCCCAGTGAAGCAAATAGTATGGTGTCATTTTTTTTCTTTTTTTCAGTGTCTAAGAGAATGAGCTGGAAGAGGGCTGCTATAAAATGACATTGATTTTAATTATCTTATTGAATTAGGTGTTTCTTCCTTTCTTCTCCAAAAGCCTTTATTCATGGAAAGGGTATTTTGGTGCAGTAGAAAAATCATGGGATTTTGGATTTAGATCTCGGTTTTGGTTTTGGCTTTGTCTGGGCTGCACTTAAATTTCTTTCTTTCTAAAAGATGAACAGTAAGGTGATCTTAACCCTTAGCTTGGTGTTGGCAGCACCACGCTCAGCCGGTGAGCTAATCAGCCATTCCTATGTAGGATCCGAACCCGTGGCTTTGGTGTTATCAGCACTGCACTCTCCCGAGGGAGCCGCGGGCTGGCCCTTGCACTTAAATTTCATTATCTTGGAAGATGGTGTGTCAGTTAGAGTCAAATCAGGAGACATAAACCACACAGTAATTTGAAAAAGAAAAGTTTAATGTAAGAACTAACTATAATGTGGTTTGAAGTAACAGAGAATTGGCTAGTAAGAAGTAAAGAGAATTTGATAAAATGAAACAATTACGTATATGAGGAGCAGCTACTTTCATACGGCTAAGAAAGAATGCCAAGAAAGAGCCCTCCAACGCCACCCCAGGCTGAAATCCGGACTCCTTTGGACAGGACATGACCATGGTTCATTGGATGATAGAAAAGTCACTGAGGTGCCTCATCATTGGGACCTGATAGAAACCTGCCTTCTGGGGTGCTGGGAAAGCAATCCACAAGGAGGTGTTGCACCTCAAGACTTGCTGCAGAGTTTCCAGAGTCAGTGCTGGGGGAAGCTGCTTGCTCTTGGGCACTGCTGGCCACCAGGTGCTGCAGGAACCAGGAGCTAGAGTAGCCTCCTTCTGTAGGAATGGGGCACTGAGAAACTGCACTTTGCAGGAGTCTAATGCTGGAGAAATCCTGGGCACTGCAGGAGTTGAGCACTGGCAGGTGCATAGAGCAAGATGAGATGTCAGGAGCTTGCTCACCTGCAGGTTGATGTGAGGCCTGGGACACATGGTATCCACACTGGGAGATCCATGCTGAGATGGTCACTGAGCTGGGACCAGGTCCACAAGCTCACTAAGAGACTGCACTTTCTGAGCATGTGACTGGGGTAGAGCACTACTGCATTCCCCTCACAAATTAGCTGCTGGCTGCTGTGCATTAGGAGTAACAAAAAAATTAATATAGTAGTACAGTGGAAGTAGGATGGAAAAAACAACAAAACACTTCCTCCACCGCCCTCTACTGACATAGCTTAATATTGTCCTTGCTGCAAAGGAGAGAGACAAGAGTTCAAGTCCATTATCACAGAGTAGGTGATGAAGGATAGATCTGAGCTGAGACAGAATAAGTCAGTAATTTGCATAGATGAGGACATATCCCTGAAGGTATCCAAATGATTGAATCAGATTTGAACTTAAAAGCACTTTGCACACTCTGAAACAGAATACAAAAATTCACTGTTGGTATAGTTACAATTCACTGTAATTAATCATTATGCTGACATAAATCTATAGTGCAAGAGTTGGATTGTATAGAATGTATTACAGCAAATCTTCCATTCTGGTTTTTAGGGAATTTATTTCAAGGTTATATTTGGGCAATGTTGCACCTGAACTTAAACTTATTTGTAGGCTAAAATATACTGCATGTTGGTGGCCATTAGTATAAAAATAATATTTATTAAAATATAATTATATGCCAGGCATTACAAATACATTTACTCCTGTTAATAGTAATATTATGTGCCCCATTTTAAAATGAGGAGCTGAGATAAAGTTTTTATTAGGACCATAAAGGTAGAAGGAATTGAACCAGGATTCAAATCCAGATTTTTCTGATTCTAGATCCTGTGCATCTAACTTAAAACCAGAACATAGTATCTACCAAGCCCAGGACAGTGTCAAAGTCTTGTAACTTGGGTATAATGCGTATTTATTTTGGACCCTTAATGTCTGAGTGCTGCTTACCATTCTGGTTGATGTACCCCCTCCCCCACTTTAGGTGTATGTTTCCTTTGTATAGTCATGTGTTGCTTAACAACAGGGATACATTCTGAGAAATGCATCATTAGGTGGCTTTGTCATTGTGTGAACATGATAGAGTGTACTTACACAAATCTGGAGGGTATAGTGTACTACATGCCTAGGCTATATGGTATAGCTGTTATAATCTTATGGGACCACAACTGTATATGCAGTCTGTTGTTGATTAAAACATTGTTGTGTGGTGCACTGTTGTATTGCTTCTCCATAAATCAGAAATTTGGTGCTAGAAGTAAAGAACAGATAAACAGAAATTAATTAAGAGCTAGTTGTCTGGCTCTAACATCATAAAATGATTTATTCAGAATGCAAAACAACTGATGGAGGCATGTTCAGGAACAGTTTTCCACATCATTGGTAAATTTCTGCAACCCATTTTGCTAAGAGATGTTTTATGCTAACAATATGACTAGATTAAAACATAGTCACAGGAACTTATTTTTAATTGTCCCAACCTGGAAATAATCCAATTGTCTAACAATAATGGCATGGACAGAGTATGGTATTATAAGAAAATACTTTAAGGAAATGAAATTTTAAAAACTACTGCTACACACAAAAGCGTGAATGAATCTCACAGGAATAATATGGAGCAAATAATTTCAGGCATAAAAGGCTATGAAGCTCAAAAACAGGCAAAACTAATTTATGGTGCTCTAAGTCAGAATAATAGTTTCCTTTGATAGTACTGCCTGGGAATGGACATATATGAGGTCTTGGGATGCTGTTAACGTCAAGTGCTTGGTCTGAGTGGTAGCTGTATGGGAGTAGATATTTGAAAATTTTATAGAGTAGAAAAGTAAAGATATATGCACTTGAGCTTGTAATATTTTCAATAACAAATTTTTTAAAATGGGTACAAACCCAAGTTTTTTTTTTTTTTTTTTTTCCCTTTTTGTCTTTTTTTACTGACCGGCAACAGGATCGCAACCCTTGGTGTTGCGCCTGCACCGCGCTCAGCCAATGAGCAGGAACCGGTCTCCACATGGGATCCGAACCCTCGGTGGGAGCACCACCGCGCTCCCAAGCGGCGTACTCTCCAGTGTGCCACTTGGCCGGCCCAAAAAACCCAAGTTTTAAAAGTAAAAATGATATACTAATATGATTTGATGTTGATAGTCATTTGAAGTTTGCTAAAGGTTTTAGATGATAAGAAAAAAGTGTGTAGATTACAATGTTGAGAGGAAACAAATCAGAGTCCAAGTTTAAATGCACTATATTATCCCTGCTGTGAAAAACAAATGTCTGGAAAATTACTAGGGAAAAAATACATCAGTAGTTAAGTTTTGCATATTACATAATAGCTAGAGGAAAGGCTTTTGAATGTTTTTGCCACAAATGATAATTGCATGAGTGATTGATGTGTTAACTACCCTAACCCAATTGTTATACAGCACATAGATGCATCTAAACATCAGATTGTACCCCATAAGTATGTATAATTACAACGTGTCAATTAAACTAAAATTTTTAAAAAATATTAGCAGCACTGTAGAAATAAGTGATCATTATTCTTTCTACTTTACTAAATTTTTGGATTTCCTGCAATAAATGTATGAACACTTTTAATAATCATCTGTAATGGTGATTGAAAAAAATTAATATTTGGGAGCTTCTTCATCTTTAAAAAGCCCAACGTTTCCCATTACCTAAATGGTAAGCAAAAGTTCCTTATCTGAATGTTCATGTACTCTAAAAAATGGCTCCAATCTGACTTTGGAACCTGAATTCTCCCTGCTTACCCAAGCATTCTCTATGTATTGACCAAGTTAGGCTTTAGCATTTTATTTATTAATTTGACAAATAATGTTTAAGCATCAATTCTTTGCCAAGCACTCTAGGTACACAGCAACATATAAGAATGACATTGATTTCTATTCTCTTGGTTTCTGTTTTCTCCACTGCAGAAGACAATACATAAGTAATTGTCTTAAAGATTGATTAGGTTAAAGTTGGGAAAAATTCGGGTTATTGAGAAAGGATATCTACAACGGAGACGACATCTAGTCTAAAGAGACAGGATTGTTGCTGGTAAAACAGTTTGGTTTAAGCAAAGACAGAAAGGGTGAATGGAAGTCCACCTGCTGTACAAGGATGGGATGTGCGACTGTGGACCATGGTGAGAACTACGGTTTAGGAATCTCAATAGGACTGAGGAATTGTTGGGGAGTGGTGGAGGGAAATACTAGAAGGATAGGAGATTTCAGAAGTGGTACAAGTCCATGTGTAAGATTGGTGTGGTTTGCTAGGGGGTGTGGAGGAAAAGATCATACAAGTGGAGGACGCCAGTGATCTGAGAGCGATGCAGGATATGTGGACATTGACCTTGCTGAGAAAGCCTATAGGGGAGGGAAGAAAGGAAGGAACCTCTCAGCTGTTGACTGCTGTTCAAGGCATTTCCTCTGCCTCAGCTACCTAGACTTTGTATCCTTTAAGGCCCACATAAAGCGTAACTCATTCTGTGAGACCATCCCTGAATTACCCAATTCCATACATGCTCTCATCCCTTAAATTCCATAGCACCTTTTGGCTCATTACATCAGTTGGTGCTCAGTGAGCATTTGCTTAACTTAGTACTTCTGTGAGGCATCACTATTAGAAATGGACGTGTTGAGACAAATGAGCTACGTGTTGAACCTGGGACTATTGCTATTTCTGTTACTATTGTTCCAACAGTGCAGGCAAATTGTTTCTGAAAGCAGTTTTGTCTAATGATTAACAATCCATGTTTTTCATTTTGTATACAGCAATATAGTTTTTTAAAAAATTTCCATGCATTTGTGCTAAGAAGGTAAAACTATGGCCTTGTAAGTAGTTACTTAATGGTTGTACTTCCACTCAATATCTAGCTATAGTCTCACTTTTCTGTAGATAAACTTGCAATTTAAAATGACATGCATGAATTCCAGACAGATGTCTCTAATGTCTGGAATCAAGACAAATTATATCACTTGGCTGTCACAAAGAATGCCTCTTTGATGTTATGGAGCAATTTGTTTAATGACACAATTGCTAGGCTGTGGGAAAGATGACTGCCTTCTCTGTTATTCACAATTCCTGGGGCACTTTAGAGAGCCAAGCGGTTGCAACATGATGGTATGTCTGGACAACACTGCAGTTACAGTGCCCGAGTGGCAGAGGCAGTCAGCAGCTCTGGTCCAAAAAACTAGCTCTGCCACTAAACTAGTGGCAGTTTGCTGCTTTTAGGGTGGGTGGGAGGTTTATTTTTAGTGGCTGTGCTGCAATCCATTTGCTTGACTAATTATTTGAAGCTGGAAGATTGTGGGTGCAAATTCATAGTAGAGTTTGGGATGTACCCTTTAAACCTTGCCATGTACAATATACTGGTAAATGTTGCTGTGTTGTGGGAGCCCATAAAGAAATAATTCGGAGCCCCCACCTTCCAGTATTTCTCAGCAGAGATACAGATATCTGATGAACTAACATAGAAAGGTGGAATAAAACGACCGCTGTATAAGGATGCGTTTAGGGTGAAGAACTTAGAGGGAGATGCATCTGTTTGAATTTTCTGGAATAAATTGGGAAAGTTTTCCAAGTTGAGGTATTCTAGAAAATTGGGCTATGAAAAACTAGTAATGCAAGTAGTCTAGTTTGCAGGAACAAGGGCAGTTCTCTTTCTAAATTGCGTAATTTTTGGAACCATTACAGAGAGCAAGTGGGGTCTCTAACTGGAGTGCACAGCATGCAAGAGAATCAACTGGGGTGCTACTTCAAATGCCCATTCCTAGGGTCCAGCCCCAGAAATTTTGATTCAGTTGGTCTTGGGTGAGGCCCAAGAAACTGCACTTCAAGAAAACGTTGTAAGTGATTTCAACATAAATGTTTTATAAACCATTTCTCTGACAATTGCTGGTGTTAAATGTGAAAAGGTGACTTGTTTTTGCAAAAGGAGTGGTAGCTCCAAGGAAAGAAGAGATTTTTCAGGGAAGACTTAATGGAAGAGTAGTACTTAGTGCTCTACTTTAGAGCATGGGTGGAATTTATGGCTTAGATACTATGTAAACTTCAATTTGAATTTAATCTGCATAATTAGTGTTCTTTTTTCCCCCTTGAATTTCTGACTACTTCAAATCCTTTATTTGAGGAAGGGAAGCTAGGTTTGTCCTTCACCTTAAATTTTGCCTGAGGATAGATTCACTGTACAGATATTTCTGCTGCTACTCAGAGAATACCTAGGATGAAGAATGCATAAAGTAGGCTTCGCTTCAGTGAATGGAAGGTGTTCAAGCCATTTTAAAATACAATTCTCTCAAACGTGTTTTGAGAGCTAAACCGAAATTCAGTCATTTTCACAGTGAAGCCTTTTCCACAGTGTCCACGAGGTGGCACTCTCCTACCGTTCCTGACCTCCCTGCCGGGCCAGCTGGGCTGCGACGCTGTGATGGTGTGTCTAAAAGCAGAGAGAATCTGGGGAGAGCCTGTCAGCATTATGGAATAGGCTCGCTTGGATGATTCTTAGAACATCGAACAACAATATACTCTTCTTTTTCACACTCGTTCCAGTCTTGTCGAAATAGTGAAGGTCACATTATCCTGTTCCAGAAACGTTAGGATCGATTGGCTAAGTAGAGGAAACAAAAACAGCTTCACACAAAGGCAAGAGGAAAAAAAAGACAAAAGGAAGAAGAAAGAGGTCTGAGAGTCAAAAACATATAATCCTTTTAAGAAGCCCACTGAATGGGAAATAGTGAGAGGTGAGAAGAGAGAAGGGAATTGTGGCAGATGACTAATTTAGGGCTGAAGAAATGGAACTCAAATTTTTCTTCTCCTTTTCCCAAGGTCAGCTTTCAAGGTCATAATGGAGAGCACGGAGGGAATGTGAGTGATGTTAAATGTCGGTCCTTGGTTTTAGGGCTTGGCTAGAGAACTCAGGGCAGCCAAACGGATGGTCATTTCATATCTCTTCCTCACAATCAACTTGTTAAAGTTCATGCAAATGTCTCAATCCAGTAAAGCTTTATTACTTTAAAAAACACTGCAGGGACTTCTGGAACTCCAGCAATGCATAGTCCTGAAATTTGAGGATAGATTTGTGAGTCCCTTGATAAGCCCGATGCCTGACGTTGTGCCAGCATCGCAGCTGGTGGTCCCAGTGCTTCTCAGCCATGTGTTTGAGTTGTCTCCTTGCTTCCTGCCCACTCGCTGCTCTCCTGAGTCCCATACATAAGCCTTGAGCCTTGGGGCATGCTTCACGGAGCATGCACTTGACCATGAGCAGGAATTTCCATCCAGACTCATGCTGTGTGAAGCAAATAGATAAGTGTGAGAATGAAGGGTGAAGCAAAGTTTAAGCCGAAAGGCAGACTTGGCTGAGCTAAAAATAATCTTCTAAAAAATGTTTGTTTTCTAAGAATATGTGGCAGACTTGGCTGAGCTAAAAATAATCTTCTAAAAAATGTTTGTTTTCTAAGATTATGAGGAATATTGGGAGACATTTTGAACTTAGGTTCTAGACAAAATGTTATTTGAAATATTAAGCCAAAGTGAAATTATTAGCTACACTTCCTAAAGCAGAGTGCTAGTTATGTTTCACCTGCTCTTCAAAATCTTCAATAGCCTGAAAAAAAATTTAAATGCTAAGCTGAGTATTCAAAGCTCTTCATCAACCTTTCCAGCATTGTTTATTACTACTGTACTACAATTTTAAATTATTTATGTTTTTATAAAATATCTATCATATACAATATCATCTACATCATTTTGAAGATTTTTATGTAAGAGAAAAAACAATATTGCATTCTGACTATCACCGTCCAGTGTGGACTCAAATCTGGATTTAGGAGCAACTATGATAGAATTGTACAGGTCAGTGAAAACCCCACTGAAGGTTATCTCTGAATAACTATGATGTTTGCACATTTTACAAAGAGGACGGATATCATTGCAAATGTCTGAATTTCTCTGTGATAACTCTCGGCTAAAATCCAATCTTCCCAAATAAATCTCGTTCTTTCAGCTTGATAAAAGATCCCATTAGTAAAGATGGGAAGCATGTGACTTCTGTTTCTCTGGAAATAATAATAGTTTCTATAGGTAGGGTTCATCTCAATTACCTGGCAACCTTATTTTGTTACCATCTAAATAAAATAATTCACTTAAGTTCTGAGAGTTTGATTTTATTGAAGATAAATTTAGAATTGATTGCATTATACCAGCACGATCACATTACTTTATCATCTTCTCTCATGGAAGAAAATCTATATGTATCATCTTGACTTCTTTCCTCTGTACCAGATTATACAACATGCCTAACTATTTATTGGGTGTCTTCAGTTGATTTTCTCTCTAGCACTTCAAATTTAATGCATCCAACTAAACTCACCAATATCTTAGTATATCCTGAACTTATTCTCTTCTTTTACAGTGATGCTGATCTCGTTAATTGCCTCCTGCATTTATTCATTAATTTCTAGGCGTCCACGCTGTGCCAAACACAGCGCTAAACTGGAAGCACCTTCATTTCTTCCAGGGACCATATTTATTTGTTTTTCACTGTCTAATCAGTGCCTAATACAGTGTAGTAAATTCTTGATAAATATCAGCCACATGAATGCATGGAGATGCAGGAGTGAACAAGAGACACGTGTTTGCTGCCCATCATCCTTGAACACAAGGACAATGTCACAGACTTCTCTGAATCATTCACCTCTTGCAGTTCACTGTGCACCACAGGTCCTCTGTCTCTGTTTATTGACCCTATAGGCAAAAGAAGGCATTATTCAA
Source organism: Galeopterus variegatus (assembly GCF_000696425.1). Lineage (NCBI taxonomy): Eukaryota > Metazoa > Chordata > Mammalia > Dermoptera > Cynocephalidae > Galeopterus > Galeopterus variegatus. The sequence goes on from NW_007728379.1 coordinate 159,020, forward strand.
TAACACTCTGATTTTTATTTATATGGTATACTGTCCACATTTAGTCTTCTAAAATGTATATACAATTGGGTAGAACTAAAATGAGTCAGTTTTTTTTTTTTTTTTGCTTTTTAAAACTTTATTTCAACCTAACCATGCTTATAGAAATACACTCATTGATTAATAGAATGCAATTTAGGCTTAACTTATCCTATGCAATTTGAACCACAAATCTGATGTATGGTTTAAGATTTTTAAAGAAGGATTTGCAATCTGGTCTATTTTATCTATTACAAATGTATAAAAGACCCTCCATCAAATGCTGCTAATGTTGACCTCAGCAGATAAAATGAGCTGATAGTGTTAATTCAGATTTAAGAAATTATCTGAATCTTGGTTTGTGTAGATTCATAATCTACATGCAATATTAACTAAATCAGATAGCTTTTATAGTTCCACTTGTGAACATAGGCGCCCTGCACGTCCTTCCACATTCGTTAGTTATTGGATTTTGTAAACTGACAATGAAACAATACAATAATATTTTGTTGCACCAATTTTATAAACATTTACAGTGCAAAACATGATATTTTTCTGAGGCAAACCAAGGGCAAATTTCTCAAAGGCAGTTTTTTATTGCCTTTCTCAGGGAAAGTTAAGCTGCATTGAATTAATCTAACCTGGAGAATAAAATTCTGCTGCAACTATGGACCTTTGAACTACGAACAGGGAAATTCTGTAATGGTTTAAGCTGTTCACCTGGAAACCAGGCCATACTTTTCGATGTAATTTGTACCTGCCCATCCCTGCCCTGTGAGGTTCTGGCTTTAGATTTGCTAAGTACTCACTTGCTAAACAATTGTGTCTCTAAAGTGGAATCTCTCCTGCTATCTCTTGCACTGGAAGAAGAAGAAAATAATGCAGACAGAATCTTAGGGGTGAATCTAAGTGCTGTCATTTCTCATTTGAAGAGGTCTTTTCACACTGGAAATGAACAATACGTTCAGTTTATTGTCTCTTTCTTCATTCTCAAAGGGAAATAATTGAATGAGGAGCTTCTCTCTGTGGCTTTCTGGCCTCGAAAATAGGGAGTCAGAAAAAATGTGCAGCGTCACTGAGAGAGGAGTTACAAGGGAGGAAACTGAGGCATGGAAGTGTACAAGACTGACCCAGGATCAGAGAGTGAGTCAGTGGCTGCAGTGGGGCCAGAACTGTGGTTTCCTGACTACCTAATGCCCTTTCTACAGGCTGCATCTTCCCTCAGCTTCACTCAGTCAGATATTCATTCATTTGCCCCTTTATTTATTTAAATTTACTCAAAAAAGATAAGGAAATCTGTCCTGGGTTCTCTGATAAATGTTTATGCTTTAAGGTACATTATCTCATTTAGCTGAATCTTTGAGATTTATGACTAAGGCAGCTGAAGCCCAGGGAAGTGAAATAATTTGCTTGTTTTTGCATAGGTAGTTAGTGGCAGTGCTGGCATTAGAACTCAGGTCCCCAAATACAATTTGCTTTTGACTGTATACGATATACCATTATACTCTTAGCAGGGTCCAGAACAGTGTGAGGATGTATAGTATCTATGGTATCTGGATCAAAGTACTTTATCCTAGAGCCTTTATCCTACAATGCCTTAGAAATGTAAGATTTAGTTACTTCCATTTGTGAACTTGTTCTTAATTTGGAGAGACATGCTATTTGCATTAAAATTTAAGTAAAACTATAAGTCAAGTGTCATCACCAGATTAGTATTTATTATGGGATGGAGAAATGTTATCAGTCTCTCAGTGGATGCTCATGAGGACTGATGAGTTAAACTGTGTGGCTGATGAGCAAGGCATCACTTGTTTTACTGTCAATTTGTTGAGTGATTAATATGTATTAGAAGAGTAAATAGAGTTAGATTTTCAAATGTGGCAGATGTTTGAAAACCTCTTACCATCTGCAAAACAGAAGATTTCAAGAGATGCTGATTGATATCTTTGAGTCTTCTTTCTTTTCAATGCGTAGAGATTCCAGAAGAAAGTGTTAAAAAGATAATTAAAAACTAAGGAAAAGAGGATTAGTGAAGGAAAATCTTGAAGCCCAACATATCAAAAATTTAACTTATGCTCTTATCCCTCACAGTGTGTCTGTTGGCAGTATCACCACATTCAGTCAATGGAACTCAGACTATCCTGTTATTCCAGAAACCTGGAGATCGCCCTTGACATGTTCTTTTGCTCCGTACTATTGAAAAGTACAGAGCAAAAGTACGGAAAAGTACTATTGAAAAGTACTCCCACCTAGTCTACCCTCGTCCACTAAATGTCCCCTCTCCACTTGGTAATTTCCTAGACTGCAGTTAGAGTGACTTTTTCAAAATGCTAATTTTTTCATCTCATCTCACTAACTCTTTAAAACCATTCAATAGATTTCCTATTGCTCTTATAACAAAGACAATTTTTTTCTTTGATGGTGTACAAAGACAACTTTCTTCAGTCTTCAAAAAAAATTTCCTCTTATCCTTCACTCTCTCACACTATAGTCTTCCTACATACTATTCCCCCTACCTGAAAAAAAATATTCACTTAGTTTCCTCCATTCTCAGTCCTCGGACCTCAGATCGTTTACTTACTCTGTAAAGCCTTTCCTGACTGCCCTCTCCGTATATTATGCTCCTATACAGCCACGTACTTGTCCTCTTCACAGGTGCAAATTCACATTTAACTTGTGTGATTTTTTGATTCCCATCTATCTCAGCACTAGAGTGAAAGCTGAAGTTCTGCTTTTGCTCCCCATGGTGTCCCCATGCCCAGCAAAATGCCCAGCACGTAGAAGGAAATTGCTACATATTTGTTGAGTGAATGATCCAAGAAAAAAGGGAATATTCTGATTCCAGGAAGGGAAGATTAAGGTGTGGCTTCAAAGAGGTCTTCATGGGAAGCTGCATTACACCGAGAAAAGTTTGAGGTACTTTTCAGCTCTCCTGCATTGTGCTGCACATAAAGAAATATTGGGATGAATGACCAGTGGAGGCACTAAAATTGATATAAAGAATACTATAGTGGCAGAATGTAGGTTAACAGGAGAGACTAAAGGCAGGGTCAGTGCACCCCTGAAGGGGCTATTGTAGCTAAACAAAGTTTCTATTTCAATAACAGCCTTCAGGAAATTTAAAATTATTGTTTGAGTCCTAGACTTAAACCCTAAATGTGATTGTCCTTTACAGTCCTCTGTAAGAATGTGATAAAAGCAGACAATCCCGTGTTGGTATACCATGTGTTGGGTGGTTCTCCAAGACCCATTGCAAAAACTATTGCACTTGCAACTAGATCCAGAGACTTAGTGCTGCAGTTGAGGACAAAGTGAAAGGATCATCCATATTTCGTGACTCCTAGGAAGAAACTTTCTTGTTTTAGATTCAGCCCTGTAGAGGTACTTCTCTCAGGTCAACCTCAGTTCTGAGACCAGAGGGCTTTATAAAGCCAGACAGTGTGAGGGGCTAAGAAACTCCTGAAATGCTGAGGCACGTGCTGACAGTAACACTGCACATGCCACTCTTACTGGTCAAGCATGAGCATTTTTGTTGGAACGCTGATAAATGGTCTATCTTTGACTTGAACGTTTCCGTCCTTAATGGTATCTGCCTGATTAGAGCAGCAAACCTGGTGTCTTGTCTGGGGACTCTGTTCTGGCTTTTACCTTCTAAGGCTGGAGCAGAAAGTCTTATTAAGCAGTGTTCTGACTGCACTGGCATCAGGAAATATAAAAGACCAGATATCCTCGGTTCTGCCTCTTGACTGATAAGGAGAGCCAAATCTATTTTCCTGTTTTCCTGAAGATGGCTTCTTCTAGATTGGCTGTTAAGTTTCTAGGAAAGTTTAAAACCAGACCTTTGTATCAGTTTATATCTTTCCAAATCAATTTAAAAAATAAACGCAAGCCCCAGGTTGCACATGTGCAGACAAACAAGGAGTACTCCGTGTTCACAGTGATTTTAACATCTGGAAGAAAGGTAAGATTAGAAGGCCATGAGCTGTCATTGTAATGTCAGAGGAATAAAGAAGGTTCAACGTTGGGAAAAATATCTGGTTAGAACGATAGGTGCTTTCATAGCACCTTTGCGATTTCTTTAAAGAATGGTAGGATCTCATGAGTGGGTAAAAATGAGTGAAATATTATCTTCCAGTGCCAGGTACCTAAGGGAAAACCTGGAAAATACGTCCAGAAAGCAATTGGAAATGAGAGATTCAAGATCAGGATACTTGTTGGTGTTAAAGAAAAAGGTGGGATTCTTTGTTACAGAAAGGATGTTTTTAGTCAAGTGAGGGGATATGACTGACGAAAAAGAACAGAATTCAGAGAACACATTTATTCAGAGACAAAAGAAGGGAGGAGAGGCAGGAAATGCAGTTGGACAGGGTGTGGGCAAAGAGTAGGAGGCAGTACCTGGAGCCCAAGGAAGCCGGAGATATTTTAAATAGGAGGAATTATCCAGTAATGTTTCCAGATTATGGAGAGACTGAAGAAATAAATAGATTTAGAACTGGGAACTGGGAGTTGCTAGGAAATAATTCACTCACTCTTCTGACAAATCCACTGACTTTTCCATAAAACTTCTGGCTAAAGGACAATGCTGCTACCCAACTTGTTCTTTATACAAGTAGCTTATTTCTCTTTTGTTATCACCTTGTATTTCATGAGCTCCTTTTAACAATTATAGTATTTCTGTTTTCTTAATGACCTTGAGACTGGCATTGTCAATGTTTTATTGTAATGTCTGCAGCTCTATCAGGTGCTTCCTCTAGTCACTAGCCTCCGTAATAACTTCTGTTTCCTCCCTCTTTTCCCAGATTTCTCCCTCTTCCCTTCTGCCTTCTTAACTATGACTCTCCCACCCAGCAGCTCTTGCTACAAAATGAATTCTGCACAGTACTGAAATTTAAATCAGGTTATATCACTCTCATCCTTAAAAACCTCCATAGCCTCTAATTTTTAAGAATAGTCTGAGCTCCCTGGCACAGCATAGAGTGAGCACTCAAGAAATGTTTTTTTTTTTTTTAAATTTATTTTAAGCGAGCAAGTTAATAGAGTAATATTTGTGTTCTTTAGCATCTGCCCCGTTTGAAGTGGGTTCCCATCTTTGTGTTCTCCAGCATCCAGTACAGTGTTGGGAGGGACAGCAGCTTGCATGTATCCAAAAATGTGGCTGCTATCCAAAAAATGTGGCTGCTTTCTAATCTTTCCTGGGAAATGTCATGTTAAGTATAACTTTATCTAGAAGTTTGAGTTGTAAAACCTGGGTAAGCAAATGTTATTATTATCTAGAAGTTTGAACCTACAGGGCAAGAGACCATTAATCAGACAGGCTGCTCAAAAACATGCATAATCTTAAAAGTATCTTGTAAGTACAATTATTTTGGGAAAGTAACATCATGTAATCTAGTCAGGTCAATAGTAGCTCTTCAGCCTGGCTGCATGCTAGAAATACCTGGGGAGCTTTTTAAAACTATCAAAGTCAAGGCTTCACCCCACACTAATTAGCTCACTTCATGATCATTCCTTGTTCCTTCACAACAGAGGTTCTCCAAGTGTGGGCCCCACATCAGCAGTATCAGCACAGTAGAGAACTTGCTAGCTCTAAAAACTCTTGACCCTACCCCAGACCATCTGAATCAGAAATCTGGAAGTTAGACTCAGTAATCTGTGTCTTAATAAGCCCTCCAGTTTCTTCTGATGTGTACGGATGTTTAAGAACCACTGACGTACAGCACTGAACTCTGACTCAGTACCACTGAAACCCAGGGGACAAAGCTAGAAACAAAAGAAAGTATTTCTCTCTGGTACCACATGATAACAAAGCAGCCTGTGAAGCTTCTACTCCTGGTCTATTTAGGTGGGATTGCCATCAAGAATGGGAGTGAGCTTCTTGAAGACCACGACTATGACTATGTCATCCTTGGGTCCTGTTCTTCTGTTTCTGTCAGAATCCCAGCACCTAGCACCTGGCATGAAACAAGTGTTCAGTAAACTCTGAGGACTGTGTGGGCTAACTGGAAGAAGTTGATGCATTAGTTGCAGTGTGTTGCTTTCCTTAAATTATGTTGTTTCAAAAATATTCTATGAAATAAATATTCTTTGTAAAGATGCCAGAGAATTGTAAAACCTGCTTAAGCAAATGTTATTTATCACTTGTGCTTCTGAAAATGTGATTAGGAGGCTTGGCGTGGCAACACGTTGACAATCATTTTGCACAGGGAAAATGACAGAAGCAGATTGTATCATCAGAGCCCAAACAGAAGAACAAGGAAAAGGATGCTTATTTTCATTAAAGCTTGGTATACTTTATCAGCAAATGTCATAACTTATTTCATTCTTCAGAGTAACTTGCTTTCTACAAAACAGAATTTCTGAGATGGTATGACCTAGGGAAGTAGTTACACAAGTGTCCTTCCTTTACAGATGAGGAAAGTGAGGCTGAGACTTGTGCACAGTCCTCTGGCTGAGCTATGCTGTCTGGGACTGGAACTTGGGTTTCCAATACCTCATCGGTCGTACCACACGGCCAAAGTGGGCCACCAACTTCCTGAAAGTTGCAAGATCAGGGGCTCACTGAACCTGGGGATTAAGATGGCGAGGAGTCCTGGGAGTAGGAAGCTAGAGAGCCAGGGCTTTTTGAAGACTTTTGCTGAGATCTTCTGTCTCTTTCAAGTGGTTTTCAATTTCAGAATTGAAATTCTCACTGTATTTCCTTTAACAATAATTAAAAATTCAATTCACATTTAGCGTTGAAAGAAGTAAAGCTAGTTTTTTTCCTTTAAATTGCATTGCTCTAAATGAAATGAGATCTGAGATAAACCCAGAAGGTGTGCCCAACTTTACAGCCTTCAATGTTTTATCTTCTGAAGTTTTCGATTTGTGGTTTAAAGATAAAAACAGATTTTGTGCTTTATAGATCATAGAACATTGGAACAGTTATACAATTGCTTATTCCTTTGAGGAAACTGAGACCAAGAGGGAGACAAGAGTTGCTCAAAGTATCATAGATGGACTAATTGTGAGAATGGGACCCAGAAGACTTTCTCCTCATTCTTTCTTCAGTGCTCTTTGAACCCTTCAGTGGCTAAGACATCATCACCAGGAAACTTGCCCATAGATCTGAAAAGCAGCTGGATATAAGTACAGCTGCCCCACCAAATGAAGGGAGAAGCCATATGAGTTAGTTTATCCTCGTTTGGTATCCTGATCGTGGGGGTTTTAACTAGCATGCTGTGTTCTGGGGGGGAAAGCCTTGAGATAGGTTGTCTAATCACTGCTGAGTCAAACCAGATTTTAGGCAGTAGTGGTATGGTACCTAAAAATTAACTCCCACAACCTGTTCTCTATTCCTATCGTCTATAACCATCATCAAGTTAAACAAGTAACTCAAAAAAAGTGTGTGCACGTATACACGCATATATGCCTGCACGTGCACACATGTGCATACATGCACACACACACGTGCATAGTCACAAGCTTGCTCCTATGGCAGTATGTGTCACATACTGGTAAAAAGTGTGAAGGCTGGGTCCAAGGCTGCCTGGGTTCAATTCTACCTCTACCCTTTACTAGCCTTGAGACCTAGAAGCTGTTTAACTTCTCCATGCCTTATTTTCCATATCCCACAAGAGTCTGATTTGTCTCACAGTGTTTCAAGGTAAAACTGATGTCCTTTACCTCCAGTGAACAGAGGCTAATCAAGTTGCAGCTTCATGGGTTCCTCACTTGCACAGGCCCTACCAAGTTCCTGGGAGGGGCCCAAGCAATCTGTTCACATGTTATACATTTTTTGTTAATTTGCAGAAGTAGGATATTTTGACCACGATTAGTAAAGGTTGCTGTCTTTTTTCACTCAGCTATCTCCTTCATCACTCTTTCCCTGTCGAAGGGAAGTAGAGTGGTCATTGCCATTTTGGAGACCTGGCTAAGAAAAAGTTGAGTTGGGAATACACTGACTTTGGGTTGGTTGAGATAATAATTTATGTTTATAGTCACTTCCCAGTAAATCATTGTCAGCCCTCTGGCTGTGAAAATGGCCAGGAATATTTCAATTGCCCTTCATGCTGACTCAGTGGTCAAAGATTGTATTGTGTTATGAACATATCCTATGTGGAGGAGAAAAGTACAGAAGTTAATCTGTGGAAAATTCTTCCAAATTTTACAGTTTATATGTAATAGAAATAGAGTTTGTTTTTTTGTTGTTTTTTTTAAAAGATGACCAGTAAGGGGATCTTAACCCTTGACTTGGTGTTGTCAGCACCACGCTCACCCAGTGAGCCAACCAGCCATCCCTATATGGGATCGAACCCATGGCCTTGGTGTTATTAGCACCACACTCTCCCGAGTGAGCCACAGGCCGGCCTCTAGAGTTTGTTTTTAAGTAAAATTTGACACTAGTACTAAATATTTACATGACATTTACATGACATTAATAATGAGCGGTCAAGCTGAATTTAACATCCCTCAACTTTTCATAATTAAAACAAGTCAGTTAATCAAGTTAGAGACAAGATTGAATCATCTATTTTCTCTATAGAAAATATTGTAACATTGTTATATGAAGAAACAAAGCACATTTAGACAAAAATTATAAGGAAAAAATTAAAGCTATATCTGAACTTTGTGATGTCTATGAAACTTTAACTATTTAAAAAAATGGGCAGTTTGGTCTGGAATCTTTTCTTATATTTAATATGTATTTACTTGATAAGTAATTTTGTATTTGTAAGTTTGCATTATTTTCTTTAAAGGAAGCTCCCCAAATTACGTAGACTTTAGGCCACAGAATCTTGTCTGTGCTCCCACAATTGACTTCTTGTGAGAAGTTAAAGAAGATAACTTCTGGGCCTCATTTTCATCTGTAAAATGAGACTACAGGATAAGATTTCTACTAAGTATCTTTAAGGATCTTTCTAGCTCTAAAATTCTATGATTCTGCCTTCTCACCACAATGACTGGTGTGTTAGGGTCCCTAGATTGCCTTTGAAAATAACTAATTTAAGAATGATGAATCAATGACCTTTCTAGGAATTCCCTAGATGGAACGTATGGAGGTTGAGGGGGGATTGATGACAGCTGGATTCCCAGATGGATCATGTTTGGTGATCTGAAGGGTATTGTTCCCAGGAACTGTGTGGGTGATCAGAGCATTGCTGAAGTGATATGGCAACCTCAGGAGACTCACCAAGCCTACAGACCAGCCTGGCTCTTTTCATTTAGGGAGGGTGTGTTAGCTTTCTCACACAGCATAATGAACTATTACAAATTTAGTGGCTTAAAACAACATATGTTCATTATCTCACAGTTTCTGTAGGTCAGGGATCTGGGCACAGCTTAACTGGGTCCTCTGCTCAGGGTCTCACAAGGCTGCAGTTAAGGTGTCTGCCATGTTCTCATGTGGATCCTCAGAATCCTCCTCTATGTTCATTCCGGTTCCTGGCAGAATTCAGTTTCTTGTGGCTGTAGGACTGAGGTCATGTTTTCTTGCTAGCTGCCAGTGATGATCTCTCTCAGTTCCTGCAGGCATCTCTCAGGCCCTTGCCACATGGCTGTATCCACATACAGTTCATGGCATAGTGGTTTGCTTCTTCAAGACTAGCAGGAGAATATCTTTAGTCTGCTAAGGAGGAGTCATACAACATAACCTAATCCAGGACGTGATATCCCATCATATTCACAGTCCCACTCATACTCAAGGGAAGTGGATTATATAGAGTGTGCATACTAGGGGATGGGAATCTTGGGGCTGTCTTAGAATTCTGCATCCCGCAAAAGGTAAGGGCAATATTTTGTGAGTACCAACCATATGCACTTTATTAATATTCATTTATTTCTTATAATAATTCTTTTAGACAGTTATGATTATCCCATCTTTCGTGGTCAAGACACTAAAACTTGGGAAATCAAAGTAATTTGCCCAGGGTCACAGAAGCAGAATCTAGATTTGATCTGGGTCTACCTGACTTGACAGTATGAGGTTTTTGCAGCATATCATGTGGCCTCAGGAATTGATTGCTTATCTGCACAGAAGAGCATTTAGTGGCCTCTCTGACCAAATCAGGTCTCATGGAATATAAAATCACCTTGGGATGTGTCCTGCCTCTCCTAGGGCCTAGAGCCTTTTAAATATAATGTGTGGGTATTAATTAATTAATGCAGTTCATATGACAGTTTAAATTTTAGGCTTCTCCTGCAAAAATGTTCAACTTTAAATTTTCAGTTTAATTGAGCAAATATTTCTTGAGCTTTCCATATGAAAAACACTGGGGAAAATAAACATTAATCAGGAGTATGTTCTAAACAATAGATTTTAAAAGAATCCTCATAATGAAGTGGAACACTGAATAAGAATCGGGAGACTTGTGCTCAGTGCCTCTATCACCAATCACTTCAACTTTCAGAGTCTTAGTTTCTCACATCTGCAAAACTTGTCTTGTAAGGACGCTCGTGATGATCAAATGAAATGATTGGGAGACACCATATTATAAACAGGAATTTTACAACTCAGGTTTTACAGGCTAACAGAGGACTATGAAGTAGGAGGGACGTAAAGATTATCCTTGATGTGGGAGATTCAGAAATTTTCTTAGATGAGGTTGATCTTTGAAGGATCCTATTGTGAATTCCTAAGGATTGAAATTTTTCCCTTGAACAACGTCCTGTGATGCCTCATAAAGATGGGAAGTTTGACCCTCTTATGACTACGTCACTTTTTGATTAAAATAGATATTTTAAAATTCCATGAAAAAAATAGGTGAGAGAGATATCAGTATTTTAAATGAAACTTTTAAAACTTCATGTTAAGAGGAATTCCCTCAGCGCCCCTGCTGCTGTGGCCCTCACGGCCTCCCGCTTGCATGATCTGCTCTTCCACGTTCATTTGTCCCTAGCACGATGAGCACAGAATCCCTTCCTCCACTTCCACAGTTATCTGTTTATTCAAGTGTTATTTCATCTTCAAAAATAACATATATTGGAGAAAGGAGTTGCTGGTTATCATTGTAAAAAGCCCGTTTTACAATAGTAAGTCCTACGTTGTAGATAATACATAAAAATATAAAGAAGAAAATTTAAATCTTTCATAAATTCACCAAATAGAGAAAAGCGCTGTGGATACTTGCTGCTTGTACATCTATTCTCTATGTATTTATATAAATTTATATTTCCTCTCTACATATCTACACAACATAGACAAATATGTACTCACATGTAAATGTACTCACATGTAAATTCTCATACGTACATGTATATGCAATATGCAATTTTAAATAAAATTGAGATCATATGCATTATGTAATTTTGCATTCTGCATTTTCTCTTAGTTCTGTGTTGTTTCCCTATTTTATTTATTTTGACAATATAATTTTTAAAGATTGCTACATGTTTCTTTGTATAAATAGCATATATTTTACCTCTTCTACTTAAAAAAAATTAGGTTGTTACCTTTTCATGAATTCTCTTACATATTCCAAATTGTCTTCTAAAATGGTTGAAACTATCTTAACTCTTAACTACTATGCGTATACCTCACTGTGCCTAGCCAGTTCTGATCTTGCCTTTTGAAAACATGGCTACAGAAGACCTCATTTTAAGTTGTATTTTTAGAATGTTTCATATTCTTTGAGGCCTGGCTTTACTGTCATCTTTCCTCCATCTGACTCAAGACTCCCACAACACCTTGGACAAGATCATATTTGGAGTATTCTGCCCTGTTGTACACTGACTTATTAGGTTCTGTTGCCTCGGTTAGACTCTCAGCTACATGGAGGCAAAGACCATCGTTCATTTTTGCATCTCTGTTGGCACTTAGGGCTGTGCCCAGAACATAATTGGTCTCAGTAAACATTGCATGTCAGTTGTTGAAATAAGTCCGTTGAAGAGTGGGAACTAAGCATGAGAGACCACAGGCAGGCAGGACTGATCTCTGTGGTGCTGCCCAGGTGAGCGTTGATGGAAAGCCTGGATTAGGGGGTAGCAGTGGAAATAGAAAGGAGACAACAAAGAGACATTGTGCGGATAGTATGAAGCAAAGTGTGTGCGATTGTGTCTGTGCTGTGGCTGCGGTATGTGAAGGAGAGGTTGCCCAGTCAAAGAGGAGGCCCAAGGTTTCCTATTCAGTGACCAGGAGGAGGTTGATGCTGTTATAAGCAATGGGACAAGTTAGTCTAGTTTGACATATTGAGTTTAATATTTCACCAACATTTCTAGATAATATAAAGATTAATCTGTTATACTTTATATTATTAATGTATCAAAATACATATGTAAGTAATTTCTAGTCTTTATGAAGTCAACAATTTTAAAGTCATTTTTTTTTTAACTGTAAAATATTTATTGGTGGTAGCCTCACATAATTTATTCCCGATATTTGACGTTACAAATTTTAGGGTCGTTGAGATACGCAGGATCCTTGTATGTAACTGCCATAAACCCAAGTTTTTGAGCTCTCTTAATCGCTTTTGTGATTTCTTTCTGTTTCTTCCCACAAAGACCTGTTAGGTGCCTTCCATAAATGCATCCAGTAAATGGAGAAATAAACTGGGACAAAAGCTGCACGTTCTTATAATCTACACGTTTTCCACACAAGACACATTTCTTGAGAGGCTCCTTATAAGGATTTTCCATTGGAACAGGGGAGGATTCAAAGTACAATTCAGGTCCTCATTGGTGGTTATCTATTTATATTGTGAACAACCTCTTCTCCACAGCACCGCGTGACTCCCGGGATCCTTGAGGCAGACAGCAGTCGCTACCGAGTTTGTCAATTTTTTCCTCCCTAGACCAGCGCAAACAGCAACCATAGCTGCCATGGTTCATCATTCATACTCTTCCTTTCCTCTTTCCAAATCGTCCCGACAGGTCCCTTCCGGAGTTTTCCTCTAAAGTCATTTTTAAATAGAGTTGAAATTGACTAGGACTCAGGACAAACCTATTTAGAGGTGACAGCAATGTTAGAATTTTATTTTATTTTATTTTATTTTATTTTATTTTTATGTTTTAGGTGATTTATTTAAGGAATTAACACATGCATTGGGGGGGTGGGGGTGAAACCATGAGGATCTTTATACTAACCTCTAACTCCTGTGAAGCCTTGACAACTTTCGAACAAACACTGCTAATATTCTTATCCCACATACCCAAACCCTCAAAAAACCTCTTAGCCCTTCCCAGGTTTTTTGGCCATAAGACGTACTGGGGAATGAGACCGGCTTCGGAGTTAGACAAACTCGGGCCCTGACAGTAGGTGGTCTGGAGCAGATTACTTCACCTCACAGCTTCTCAGAGCTTCCTTCTTCGGTCTGCCAGACGGACGGAGGAACAGGGCCTCTTGGCAGGGGACCCGGAGGGGGCATGGGACCCAGAAGGAGCTGCCGCCCCTTCCACACCTGGCTTCGAGGCCCCCTCTCCAGGGTCCTTGGCACTCCCTGAGATGGCAGAACACCCGGAGCGAGAAGCCAGGCTCTTTGTCCAGGTGTCCTGTGCCTCTGCGTTCAGTGCTATGGCCACAGTGGGGATTAGACCCGGTGGCCGGGATGTGGCCACCTGTCCATCATTAGCACATGGACCCTCCTCCAGGACTGTGGGACGCCGGGACGTAGCCGTGGAGGCTTGTGCCTTTGCCTTGCCCTCTTTCTCACCCTCGTGTCCCGATAGTGTTGGGAAATCGTGGCACACGCTGGACCTCCGTGATGCCTTTATTTGCCTTTCTGCTGGAGCAGGGGCAGAGGTCGTGTGCACCAGTGATTTGTCACCGCACAGGGCATCCTCACTCTCTGCACCAACTGGCAGTGATCCTGAGCTTTCTCTCTTCCTGGCACTCCTCCAAATGACCCCTTTGCGTTTTCCATCCTTTTTACGAGGGGTTCTATTTGCCTGCTGTTGAGCTACCTTCTGGGAGGGCATACTGGTCTGCTGGTCATCTGGTATTCTTCCTCGGCCCAGTTGTATTCTCTCATCCAGCTTCTCCAGGACCACTTTGGAGGGGGTCTACTTGCCTGCTGTTGAGCTACCTTCTGGGAGGGCGTACTGGTCTGCTGGTCATCTGGTATTCTTCCTCGGCCCAGTTGTCTTCTCTCATCCAGCTTCTCCAGTACCACTTTCAGGACTCTTCTGCACCCCCTTTCCTCTCCCTCTGGAGCATCGACCTTCCTCTGTGCCCCTGCTGCAGAGCCCATGCCTTCCCTTTCAGACTTCATCAGGGCCATTATATCTGTGCTTTTCACTTTAATCGTTTCATCTCCTGAGAGGTAAAGAAGAGGGGCGGAGGTATCTGGCTGTCATTCCCACTGCTGAGTCAGGTCTTCCCCAAAACCCCTGCTCTAAAACGCCTCCTTTGACACCGGACTGCAAAGCGTTCCCAGCTTGCATGGGTTGTCCTCCTCCACCTGGTTCTCCCTGAGATGCTTGTACTCGTGTTTTCAGTGGAAAGAACTGGAGGAGACCAACGTCTCGTGGACGGAGGCAGGTCCGGTTCTGTGAGCTGGATCTCTTGTTTCTCACACTCCAACCGCTTGTCCTCACACCCTTTACCCCGCTGTGTGCTTCTGAAGGGCACAGTTCTTCAGGGATCACGTGGCACCTTGGAGACAATCTGCACACAGTCTTCCCTGAGCGAGGGTGCGCGCTCGCACAGGTGGGTGACTCTTCCTTAGAGTACTCAAGGGTACTGGGCTCACAAGCCCAGAGGTCACCTGAGGACACACAAATTTGGCTGCTCTTTTCCAGTGTGAAAAATTTCAGAGGACAATTTCAACAGAGAAAGAACGGCAATCCCAGTGATTTTTCTGATTACAAAAGCTGATGCTTCCAAGTTCTAGGAGGGCGTGGTGTGAAAATGCGTCCAGTATTTTAGTCCGACATCAAAGCAAACACTGCCTGCAGAGGGAGAATACCCAGTTGACAATAAATGAGAAATATTTTCTACATAGAGCCTCCACAATCTGTAATGTCAGAGTCAACTTCAGATCACCAAGGAGTAGTATTTCCAAAGAGAGTATCGTAATCCTCTGGACCATCCCTTTTCTTCTGTGGCGTCTGTTCCTGAGGAACCCTCGGGCGACCGGAGGGCTCAGTGGATTCCGCAATCGCAATGTTAGAATTTTAAAAAGGCACTGAGAATCAGAACTTATTCAGGTGGAAGAGACCAGACTGATTCTGTAAGGAATGGCTGACGAAAAAGGATGTTTTGTTAACAGAGACTAGAAAAAACAGGATAAAATTGCTCTCTGCAAAAATCTGGAAGCTTTCCTGCAGAAGAGGTACTAGAACAATACTAGGTGCACCCAAAGGGTAGAACTAGGGCTAGATGAGATATATTTTCTGTTAATACTTGGACAGTTCTACTGTCATTGCTAACCAAAGATGAGGGAGAGGCCTCAGGAGGTTGTGACAGAGCATTATTAGAGAATTTCAAGAAACGCTTGGTGCTTGGTGAGGAAAGGTTGGGCAACTTGGCCTTCCAACCCCAGGATTCTGTGATTCTAGCAGAATTGTTTTCTGTTCAGTTGGTTTTGTATTTTGAAATGATTTGTCATTTTTCCCTATTATTTTTGATCATAGAAAGTAGAATAATAGTGTAAAAGGAGCCTCTTGGTTTTTATTAGTTTTCTCATCACATTGGTAATAGAAATATAGAAATAAAGTGGTATATACTTTTTAAATTCTCCTTCACACTTTTCTTTTTAAAATAGCTTTACCATCAGGGACTAAAGCTATTTTGTTTCTTGCTTTTAGCTAAGATATAATCAGCTCCTTTCTGTTTTGACTTCCAGTAAAATCAACCTGATACAAACTTTAAATTGAAAGGTTTCACCTCCTGCTGCTTACAGGTGCCACCAAAGTTTCTCGGTTCAGACTCCAGCTCCTGTGTAAGTAGAGCAAGCTTATCTCTGAGATTCAATGTGGGCGGTAAAGGCAGTGATTTCCTTTGTTAGAGTGATCCAAGTAATTTCTCTATTTGGATCCCATTTGTGTTGGAGTTCTCAAGATAACTCATGAGAGTTATATTCTTCATTCCATCAGTTTACAAGATTTCTTCAAATTGTATCTGGTGCTTGGGGGAAGTGGTCTGACTCCATTGTGAGTTGGGGCTGACATGAAACCTCAGGTACTCGAAGTAGAGAAGTGTTCAGTGAAATTTAAAATTTGTTGATATTGGGTATAAACCCAATTGTTTGTAAAACTCAAGCTTTCAGATATTTAGATATTTAGATAACAAGAATGCCCCCAATGTACTAGTTGTAGTACAGAAGCAGGCTCCTTGTCTGTATTGATAGGAGTCTTGTCTTTTCTTACCTGGGTTCACTAAGACCCATCCAGCACTGCCCTCCTGATAATGTTTTCTGTTAAAAAGTGGTGGTTAGTGAAACACTGTTCTTCTGTCCCCCTTTGATCACAGAGACAAATACATTACCTTATGTACAATAGGAGCTCAATATATGAATCAAACGCCTTCTAACCAACTTGCCTATTGCTTTGAGAAATATTTGTACATTGTGAAGTGTGTATTTAGAGGGTGGTGATCAAAAACTAAAAGTCAGGGAAGGGCAGGGTTGATGCGTGTAGACATTTTGTTTCAAGGCAGGTTCAATTCCTCTTTTTTTCAAATTGTGGTAAAAAACACATAAAGTTTACATCTTTACCATTTTTAAGTGTGTAGCTCAGTAATGATAATTTCATTTTTGTGCAATGGATCTCCAAAACTTTTTCATCTTTTAAAACTGAGACTCTATACCCACTGTACAACTACACCCCATTTTTCCCTTCCCCAGCTCTTAGAAACCACCATTCTACTTTCTGTTTCTATGGCTGACTTATTATTTCACATGTTATAATGCCCTCAAGGTTCATCCATGTTATAGCATGTGACAAGATTCCCTTCCTTTATAAGGCTGAATAATATTCCATAATATGTATTTACCACATTTTGTTTATCCATTCATTCATCCATGGACATTTAGGTTGCTTCTACCTTTTGGCTGTGTGAATATGCTGTTATGGATGTGGGTATGCAAAGGGAAGGCCCAGTTCTTAAGGTAATCATGATACCTCCAAAAATGAGCTTATCTTAAAAATGTTAGTGCTACTTAACTAAAATGGAATAGTGGTAATAGAGACAATAAGTTTATTACCATTGAAAACCCACTCTGTGTGGCTTTGAAGGAGGCATCTGGAATATATGTGTATTTGTTTGTTTGTTGGGAAGAATATCTTAAGTGCCTTTCACCTTATTTTTTTCTTGGTAGCATTTTCTGGCACAATACACCAGCAGTATTTTTTTTTTCCAGAATGGCATTAACAGATGCATCCTTTCTTTCTTTCTTTCTTTTTTTTTTAAAAGATGACCAGTAAGGGGATCTTAACCCTTGACTTGGTGTTGTCAGCACCACGCCCAGCCAGTGAGCGAACCGGCCATCCCTATATGGGATCCGAACCCGGGGCCTTGGTGTTATCAGCACCGCACTCTCCCAAGTGAGCCACCGGGCCGGCCCCGATGCATCCTTTCAAATTTATAAACATTTTTACTTACCTAAACTTAGATCAAGAAACACCAACGTGTAGTCCAACCCCCATCAAAAGTAACATACAGTGTTTTTTAAACCAACATGCATCAACATGTGACCAGCTATTCTTTTCTCTTATTTTTCACAGTAGCCCTCATTGAAGCACACCTGGCCTTTCAGGTAAAGTGTAGGCATAGGAGAAAGACTAGTGGATATAGAAAATGGAGAGATTTTATAATCTTTAAGATCTGACTATTAATACCTCATCTTTATGCAAAGGAGAAGGAGGAGGCACACATGGAGGAAGAAAAGTAAGAGGAAAAAGAGGGGAGATAGAAGAAAGCAAGCACTGTTTTCTTTCAGTTCATTTTCTCCCCCAAGATACTGGAGTATAGAAGACCAGCTTCTCCTCTACCTTCAAAATATAGTCTGTTCTTTTAGCTATCCTTCACAAACCTGTCTTTAAGAAGGTGCCAATGCACTTTATGGTTTAAAATTATTAATCTGCGAGGGTGTTACAGACAAGAGTCAAATGTCTTAGGCTTCATGAAGAAGTGAGCCTGAGGCCAACCTCTTCTCCCATCCCATCCAGTGAACTTGGATATTTCAATTCAATTTTAACTTGTAAACTACTTTTTTTTTTTAAAGGTATTATGCTAGTTGTTTGGAGGTGAGTAGAATAAGCATAATTCCTGCCCAAAAGGAATTCATGATCTAGTTGAGAAAACCAGCATATATCAGTGTATAAATTAAAGTATATAGAAATGATCCAGGGCCTTGAAGGACAATTAATAAACTGACTAAAGGGATCAGAGAAGATTTCAAGGAGGAGGAGGTGACATTTGAGTTGGGTCAAACACAGGACAGATAATTCCAGATAGAAGAATGTTCAGACTCATGGTGGTTTCAAAGCATATGAAGTATTTAAGGGAACAACCTCATGTTCTTCACCTAAATATAAGGTGCTGGAATAATTGATTCCTAAAGTCCTTTCTTATTCTTTTGCTGAGTCAGTAAAATATCTAGGTATTGGCTAAAATTTTTTTCTTTCATGTTTTACTGTTTCCAAATCGGACATTGTCACCAGGTTGGGGAAGTGTGGGAGTATGCCCAGATTTGGAATTCCTTCTACATCCACTAAAGCACTCACTGCTCAATTATGAAAACATAAGAGGAGATTCACCTTCAGATTTTACATCCTTTATATATTAATAACATCCCAAGTAGTGTTTTTTTTCTTTTTCTTTTTTTTTGAAAACTGATACTCTGTCTTATAATTTTGAAAGGAAACACTCTGAATTATTTATTTGGTAGTCCCAAAATGTAAAAATCTCTGTCATTATCAGAGTGGTCATTCTTAGTCATAGTAGTTTATTTCTCTGATTTTTCATACATGTGAACTTACCTCCTCTGTTTCTTCCTTCCGACACACATTTAATTAGAATGCCTGCTTCTGAAATGATTTTAGATAGAGGAAATCATAGTCTAGTAGAGAAGATAGGACATGACTGAGATACAAGTCAATATAAGGCAAGGTAGGGAGCTGTCTTTGCTATGACACAGCTGGAAAGTGTGTAAAACATTTGGAAGAGGGAAGGACTCCTTTTAGGAGTTTACAAAAGAAGTTGTAATCAGGAAGATCTCGAAGGTCTTAAATAAGGAAAGCATTTTCTACCTGACCCAACTTCTGACAATATTAACATCCTTTTGGTTTTGGTTGGCAAAGCACAGTTGAGGTTCTCAGACATTCTCTGTGGCTGGCTACCTGAGTGCCTTGAGTCTGCATTCTGATCCAAGCAAATATAAAATCAAGAGGGATATTTTTCAGATGCCAGCAGGCATAAGAAAAGTCATTATCCTCCATACTGCTTCTCTGCAGGTGGCTGCAGTAAGTGGGTTGTCTCTGTGCTTCTTGGAAATGACATAGAAGGTCCTCCCTGCTGCTGAGTCTTAGTGACATCGATGGTCTGTCAGAACTGTACCAGGGAATGTACTTCAAGAGCCACTCAGAATCTCCTTTAGAAAAATTTTTTTTTCTTACACCTCCTCCCACAAACACATACTATGTAATGAAATGATGGCACTAAATGAAATGATGTGTGAACACTATACCACTATTTATATTTATTTCTCAAATGAAGGAAATGTCTACCATATTGATTAGAATTAACTTTGGATTGCCCCATACTTTGTAGTTCTTTTTCCATTCAGGTAATACAAATTACTGATTGAAATTCCCATGCTGATTTAAAAAGTATTTTTTGTTTGTTTGTTTGTTTATTGAGAACCTAGACTATGTTAGGCACTACCACATACATCATGCAAAAAATTTACATTTACTCTCACTCATACAGCTCTCTACAAATGTTTTTAAGAAGTCCCAGGTGACCACAAATACTAAAAATAACTCCCATTTATTTAGCATATACTATATAGCATAAAGCATGCCAAATGATTACTTTAATGTATTTTCTTACTTATTCCTCAGAATAATCATATTAGTAAGTATTTTTATTCCCATTTCAAAAATGACTCCCAAACTAAGGGACAATAAATTAGTAATTGTCCTAAGGTTGTAAAACTATTTGGTTAAAGAATTAAAATTTAAAATCAGGTTTCTGATCACATCTCAAACACTCTTCTACTCTTGAGGCTTTCGGTTGCTTTGAATCCTGATACTTCTTATGTAAGTGTCTCTCTTCCAAACACAGCTAAGGAGAAATGTGTGCACTGTCTCTCCAGCTCTTAATGTAGTTATTGGGGCATCACCATCTTTCTTTTGTATTACACTTTTTTATCTCCTTCAATCCTCAGGTAATTTATGAAGTTAACAAAGAATATTACTATACATACTGGATTGCCGTCCTCAGAAATAGGGGCAAAATAAAACATATGTTTGAACAGCTGCACATATTTCCAAATTTGAAGCCTAGTATATTTTCAAAGTAGCATTAAACATAACACAATATTCCCATGTAGCTTCCTGACTCACTTTTTATTTCACACCTTTATTTGTTCATTTTTACAAAAGCAAAGTGTAATAGTTTTTATCAGAAGATACTATGGACTCACCATGCAACAAAGTATCCCCCAGTCCTCTGCTGTGCTAAGCGTGGAAACTGACAGATGCCACATCTGAGGTTCCTGTTCCAGAGACCTCATCGGAATCACAGACCATCAGAGCTAAAGCAGACCATGGAGGATACCATCTGCTGCTTCCTTTTATAAACAAGGGGACTGGAGCTCAGAAAAGGGTCTTAGATCAAGTTAATGGTAAAGGCAGGAACAATTCCACATCATGTACTACTAGTCCTGTGCTGTTTTTTTTTATGTGTGACCTTGTGCAAGCATGTGGATATCTATACTAGTTTTTTACTTATGAAATAGATGGATGTGGCCACCTGGGACTTTTCAATACCATTTGTAGAGAGCTAGAAGAGTTGATGAGAGTAATTTTAACACCTTAGAACTCCGGCTCTTGGAGCTGTGTCTCATGTGCTGTTTATATCCATTTTAAAATGTTGTAGTAAGACACTTTCATCCCCATATAATTTTAACACATTGAATTTTAGTTTAATGTTATTTAATTTTAGTGTAATGAATTGAATCTGATTATTACTAACTTTGTCGTACCACACTTAACCCACTCACTTTTACTGAAAACTGCAATAATACAGAACTTTATTGATTAAGTTATATCACAATCATCTTTATATATTTTCAATAGCTCTCTGTTATGTTCAAGATGAGGCACAAATTCCATTGTGGTATTTTCTATTCCCTAGCGATTTGTCAACAAAGCACAGCACTATTTATAATAGCTAAGAGTTGGAACCAGCCCAAATGTCCATCATCAGATGAGTGGATATGGAAAATGTGGCATATCTACACAATGGAATACTACTCTGCTGTAAAAAAGAATGAAATACTGCCATTTGCAACAACATGGATGGACCTAGAGAAAATTATATTAAGTGAAACGAGTCAGGCACAGAAAGAGAAATACCACATGTTCTCACTTATTTGTGGGAGCTAAAAATAAATAAATACACAAATAAACTGGGGGCGGAGGGAAGAAGAGACAACAATCACAATTCCTTGAAGTTGTTACAACAAGTGAACAGATAGGAGGTTGTTGGGAGGGAGGGGGGAAGGGAGGGGAAGGAGGTTTTGGTAATGGACCATGATAATCAATCAAATCGTATATTGATAAAATAAAATTAAATTAAAAAAAAACTTTCTTTGGAAGCTGATTTTTCTCATATGCCTACACATATCTTATTGTCTGGACCTGATAAACTGTCAAACCTTTTCAAATACTGTTGTTCATATTTTGCTTTGTTTGGTCAGTTTAGTTTTATTAATCATGAGCTTGGCACATGAGATATGATAACGAGCAAGATACACAGGGTCTCTCCCTGGAAGACTTCACAGCCTGACATAGCCCTGATGTTTGACTCCTTTCGTGCTTTTCTTTTTCTCTTCTCTCTGTTTAGTAGGTGTTTTAGTCTGTTTCTGTCTCTTATAACAGAAATCCCTGAAACTGGGTAATCTGTAAAGAAACAATATTTATTGCTTACCCTTTCAGAGGCTGGGAAGTCCTAATTCCAGGGAATGCATCTGGTGAGGTCCTTCCTTGTTCTTGGTGGTGACTCTACAGCAACGCAGGGTATCATATGGCAGATGGCTTGGTGAGATCGTGAGCTTCTCTCACTTGCTCTCCTTTTAAAGCCAACAAAACCATGCCTATGACCACCATTAAACCATCAGTGGATTAATCCATTCACTAGGGCATGGTCCTCACAAACCAATCAGCTCTTCAAGGTCCCACCTTTCAATTACAACAGGATTTCCAACCTCTTAACACTTTCACAGAGGGGGTTGTTTCCAGTACATGGAATTTTGGGGGAAACAATTCAATCCATAGCAGTAGGTTTTTCTCAGCTATTTTTCTGGAAGGCCACATCCCACTTATCCTTGAGTGGGTAGTTCTCATGTCACTCCCTGTCAAAACCTTGTAAGGTCCCTTCCAGTTGAGTGGGTCCCTTTCCAGAAGAAGAGTGGCCTTCTCTCCAGAATTTCCCAGCAAGAGCCCCCTCTTATTAGCATGTGTTCCATTTTAACTGTTATCACATAAAATGTCAGATTCATGCACTAGACAGTAAGTTATTTGAGGAGAAGAATTATGTTTTATTTCTTTATGTCTCCCATGCACTGAGCAGTTTGGCATATGGTAAATGCCCAGTATGAGGAATGGAGGGATGGATGCAAAAGGAAAGGAAAATAAATGCTTTGGTAGAAAACTTGACAAAAGATCACATATTTTTTATTCTTTAATCAGTCTTTAAGCATTTTAAAATTTAAAGCATATGTGTGTGTGTGTGTATATATATATATATATAGTATACTTATAAAACCACAAATATCTATATATGCATATATTCAACTCACCTCCTATGTATATGTGTTATGTATGTATATATGTATAAAACTTTTAAGTGCTAACATTAAGGAAACTGGTGAAAGGATGGAAGAAATGTGGTCTCTTGCCAAGTTTTATTGGCAATAAGTAAATTGATAAGTTATATATTTATATACATATATATGTTTGTATATATATACACACACACATACACATGTGCATGTACATGTATATATGAGGTGAATTGTTGCCAATAACAAACATGGCTGTTTACAGACTCTCCTCCCCTGGCAAGTGATTCAAACTACATATGTTCAAGACAAAAGCAAATTCCTTTTCTCACTGAATTTTCCCTAGGCTATAGTTGCTTTTAAAGATAACTTGCAGGCTAATGAATACTCCAGCACGTTTTGCATTTAATTGAATCTCTGAAGCCAAAGAAGAACAAGAGGTGAACTAATTAAAGAAATTATTTATGTGACTATCAGATCCTGAAGCATCTAATACATATATTAAAGGCAGTGCCATCTTGAAATTACCTGGTGGAGAAGATCCTGGGGCAAGGTTAGTGTCTCCCCTTCAGCTTCCATGTATTCTTGGCATGCTGCACCAAATGTTTTGCAAGCAGCACTACCTGGTGAAGAAAATTCTCATTAGCATCACAAAGAATTCTGTATTTTGATGATACTTCTGTGGTTACAAAGAGAATTATGACTCTTTTATCCTATGCAGTAAACCAGTGAGAGAAATCCCTATTGTTCTAAAGAACGCTGTTTTATTTTAAAATAGATGTTGGATGAACAGGATGAAGGTAAGTAGCCAGTGAAGAAATACCTAACTTATAGGCTAATTAGGGACATTTTGGGGTAAGCATTAATAGTCTTTTATAAAGATTTCATAATTCATATGATCTTACCTGAAACAATTAGATTTAAGAGCAGAGATTGAGGAAAAGGCCCAAAGAAGAAAAAGAATTACAAATTTAGAAGATGAGAGCTGGTGCTAATGCCACCATTTACTTCCTCAGCTGTCTGAGCTTTTGTTTATGCATCTGTAAATTAGGCATATAATAATATGAATAATAATAAATAACTACCTTACTGGGTGATTGTGAGGCTTGAATGGGAAGCATCTTTCACTACAGATTGTGGCATGCCATACATATTAGTTTTTATTTGTTAGTCTTTAAAAAATTTTTTTAACCAAGCCTAAAATGTGCTCTTTAATTATAAAATTAAACCCTATAGCAGAGAGACCACTGATCCTAGAATCAGAAAGTCTGAGCTGTATTTCTGTGTAAGCCACCAAGAACTATGTGACCTAAACTATGCCATGTCTTTCTCAGTCTTCAATTTCATAATCTTGAAAATGAGGGCATTGGCCTGGACGATTCTTAGGAATCTTTTCATTCCTGTTCTTGTGTTTTGTGATTCTATATCCAAATCTGTGTCATGAAAATCTACTGTATTTATTTTCCAAATGATCCTACGGAACAAAAAGATTATGCTGTTTGATCAGGCACTCTCAATAAATTAACAGAAGTTATGCATTAAAATGCAAAACCGCAGAACTTAGTGACTTAATGCTGTATTAATTTTCTCTTCTACATACTTATTCTGTAACTCCCTAAGACTGAATACTTTAAAAGAAAATCAGAGGTTGGCATTTTACGGATTTTGGCAGAATAATTTTTTAAAACTTCTCACACATTTTATTGGCTCTGGGAGAACTGGTTAGCAAAGCCATACATACTTTAATTACACAGATTATGCAACAGGGGGCTCTCTAATAAAGAAGAAAATTAGTGAGGCGCACATTTAGGCCTGATTCTGCTTCAGAAGCAGGATTAAGAAGTAGAAGTGAGATGCTTTGCTATTATAGGGCTCAGTTAGTTTTATAAACTCATGGGGACATCAGTACTGGGGCTGGCTTAGAAGATTCTAGGTATTTAGAAGAGAAAAGCATAGGCCTACTCCCAACTTCTCTTAGTTGAGAGCATTCTTCCCATCAGGTTTTCCCAACCTGCCCAATTCCATCTTTCCTTTTTATATAGGACAAAAAAGAAGAGCTACATTAGCCATCACCAGCATTAGGACCTCTCCTCCCCCAATACCACATAAATGGGAAGTGACTGATCTGTTAATAAGGGGCTAGACCCAGACATGCTGTCTTCAAATCCTGATTATTCCCTTTAATAGCTGTATAACCTAAGCCAAGTTACTTTTTTGTTCCTCTGTTTACACTTAAATAATAATCCCAACTTCATAGGGTTTTTATGAGAATTAAATAATTGATATATAAAACGCATAGAACAGTTCCTGGTAAATAATAATCACTTAACAAATGATTGCTTTGGGGCCAGCCCGGTGGCGCACTGCTACAGTGCGCCACTTGGGAAGCGTGGCAGCGCTCCCGCCGAGGGTTTGGATCCCACATACAGACCGGTTCCCGCTCACTGGCTGAGCGAGGTGCGGGAGCAACACCGAGGGTTGCGATCCCGTTGCCGGTCCTGGTCCGGTACGGGCGCGACACTGAGGGTTGCGATCCGTTGCCGGTCATGAAAAAAGACAAAAAGAAAAAAAAAAAATGTTTGCTTTGGGCTCGCCAGTTAGCTCAGCTGGTTAGAGCACAGCTTTATAACATCAAGGTCGTGGGTTCTAATCCCCATACCAGCCAGCCGCCAAAAACAAACAAAAAAGTTTGCTTTAATTTCTCGTTCTTTTGTCCAGAGTTATAGAGAAGTACTTTATCGTAAATATAATCAGTCAGGTTAAGTTCTTCTGGGGACTGAAGGCATCCAGCCAATGGCCCAGGGGTTAAAGGATAACCAATTACTCTTCCAGTTACTCTTTTCACTTTAGTTAACTGCTCTGAACCAATTTCGGAAACTGAAAGGGAATGCATCCTAGTTTGTTTTGTATAAGTAATGTGGTGTTGGTGAGCATTATAGTTTAGAGTCATAGGATTTTCGAGTGAGAAGAGACTTGAACAATCATCTGGTTAATCTCATTTTAAGAGTGAGAAAATGGAGACCCAGAGAGGAGGAATAATTTGTCCAAGGTTCCATATTGAGTAAATAGCGCAGAATGAAAATCTAGCTCAGGCTAGGAGCAGGTCCATTAGAAGTATGTCCTCTGCTGACTCTCCTCGCTGTAGAATTATCTTGCTTTTATCTGAATTATTACAAAATTGTTCATCAATAATTGTCTATGATTTCCTGATCTCTATACATATCACACTCAGTAAAAACAAAATAACAGCAAAACAAAACAACAAAAACCTCTGAAGTTCAGCTATGATGGGAACAGCTTTATTTTTTTTCATGCCACCTCCACAATTAACAGACCACTTCATATTTCTTGTTCTTCCTTCACCACCTCCACCACTTAGAGATAGAGGGACCCAGTTTGAACTCAAATTGGGAAAATTTAGCAGCTTCGGGGAGTTTCATTGAGATTCAAGTCGTTTATTTTCATGACAGTCTTTGTGACAGCTACTCATGCACTTTCTTTTTCAAGTAAGCAGTCACAATGAAAATACTTGGGTACTTTAGAGTATATACTCTTTTTCTTTTTGTTTAGAAACCCTAAAACTGAATGTTGCTCCTGATACCAGGACCCTTCCAAAAGTAACCTTCCATTAGAGGACTTAAAACATGAAGACATTCAGTTATTCTTTTAATAATTTCTCATTTTATAGATGAATAAACTGATGCATAGAGGTTAAATGACCCTTCTATGGTCACACTCCTTTCTCACTTACTAGTGGGACACATGCATGCTCTCTAGTTTTGAAGCTAATACTGTGTATGCAGTAAGTTAAAAATTATCAGGCAGGAGATTGGGATGGTAGCCTTGCAAAACTCCTAACTTCATGAATGTGACAGCTATCTATTCACTGTCTAATGTCCCTCCATCCTCCTCATTTTACTCTGTAACATTTAGTCAAGAAATCATTTTGTGAAAATTTTTCTTAGTTTGTAGTAATTTTTTCAAATTGGTTTTGAGTATTTCAGTGTTGTGATTTTTCTTTTTATTTCAGTAAGTGTGTACATAAGATTTCAATATTTCCTACTTTTAACCATAAATTGAGTCCCCAGAAAATTGAATCTCCAGATTTCTCTATGATTCCTGATAGGAGAAATGGTAGATTTTGTCACAGACAACCACAACTGCAGGCCAGAGTAAGTGCTTTTCACAGTCTGTAGCATGAGCCTAACACTGTCCCTGCAGAAAGCCCGGCTGCAGAGAACTATAGCAGAGGGCTCCCTCTGCCCTCTTTAGCTTTTTCTTTTCGTTCTGCATTCACCTTCAAGTTTATCAGCTTCTGGTTACTCTGAGGTGTCTTACCTCAAAATGGGATCCTTCCTACCCAGGAATCCAGAAGAATCAGTGACAATCTTCCACAGAATCCACTGTGGTTTTGCCTAACACCCTATGGGCTTTTACCCTGGCCTTTGCTAGGGAGTGTCCTCACTTACATTTTACTACGTTCAAATGTTTTATTTTCTCTATTATTTTTTTAAAGAAAATGAAATTATTTTTACATTCTAGGATGTTGTTGTGGAGTAGTTAGGAGAGAGGGGGATAGGGGAAAGGAAAAGGAAATGGGATAGAAGAAGGAGAGAGGAGGAGGAGCAGGATTGAGTTCTGTGGCACCCCCTCATTCCCACGGGGGAGACTGGGGGGCTTCCAGTGATGGCTTGGTCATTGCTGGGCTGGGTACAGATGTCAGGGGGTGTGGAAACGCCCTCACCCCCCACCATCCCAGCTTGGGAATCTGGGGCACTTTTTGCTGTGGCTTGGTGGTTGTCACTGGGCTGGTTGCATGTGTTGGGGGGTGTGTGGCCAAGTCCCTCAGCCCCCACTGCCCTGGGTCAGGAGAAACTGGGATGCTTCCTGCAGTGGCTTGCTGGGCTGGCTGTGGTGTCAGGGGGATGTGACTGAGGCCTGAGGCCCCCCACCGCCCTGGCTCAGGAGAGCCGGGGTGCTTCCTGCAGTGGCTCAGTGGTCACTGCTGGGCTGGCTGCACATGCCGGGGGTGTGTGGCCAAGGCCCTCATCCCTTTTCTGACGATTGGTTGCAGGTATCAGGGGTATTGCTAAGGTCCGCAGCCCTCACCCCTTTCTGGCTTGGTATACCAGGGGACTTCCAGTCTTTCTATGTGTTATAGGTTTTCTTTGGTGACATGAGACCTTTACTAGTTAATATGAAACTTTGCCTCTGGTTGCGGGTACTCTGTTTTTTCTTTCAGTTCTGTGTTGGATTATTTGCTGTTCCTACCATTTGAACTCTGCTCTGGAACTAATTTGTTGCCATTTACTTACTTCTATAATGGGCGAACTTCCTGTGGGGACCGGTACTTGAGCTCTGTGGTTGAGCTAGATTGCTGCTTTGCTGCTGATTCCCTAGGGAAGGCTTTTTGTGCAGCTCAAGTTTTAATGGTTGACTTTATAGGTACTTCTGGCTCTTGAGAGATCTGAATCTCTGTTCTCAGCCTGAGTCTTTTCATCAAACTGCACCCCATGCAATTCTGTGTTCCTGACCAGTCTCCTCTGAATGGTCCTTCACTGATAGGGGTGCATACAAGCTGTCCTTTCTGTGTCCCAGTGTTCTCCCCATGGGCCTGTCTCCCCCACCGCCCATACTGCAAACACTTCCCATGAGACAGGCCATGCGCCAGTCCCTTGCAATAACTCACTGGGCTCTGAGTTGCTCCTTTTCTTTAGTTATTGTGTCTCCTCACTCCTGTGTGAGTCCATGGGAACCCTGTTAGTGGTCTTGCTGTCTTGGGGGCCACCAAGGCCCTCTTCTCCCCTGCCTCCTCCAAGCAACTTCATCCATAGGGCACAGCTGCGGCTTTTGCCAGCTCCTGCTCTGCACACTCAGCAGCCCCAGCTTGGACGCAGCTGGGGCTTGAAATGGTCAGAGCAGTTTTTTCTTTCTCTCGGCATGGCTTCTCCCACCTTCATGCACTCCGTAGGTCTCTCCTCCTCTTCCCCTGAGCTCTCGTGGCCCCAGTTTGGCTGTCATTGCTTTTTAATAGTTGTAAATTGGTTGATTTGTGGGAGAGAGTGATGCTGGGGACTGTCCATTCTGCCATCTTGACTGGAAGTCATCCTTTCTTTACTCTTAAATGCCACAACTCAGAAGAACATAATCATTTAAGCTTTCAATTGTTCACTAAGAAGTGACTTCTTCAATAAGCTATGCCAGTCTTTGCAATACATATTAGATGTTGGATAAAAGAAGTGTTTAGCCCCGTGCTTTCTTCACAGGGTTAGTCTTGATGTGCTTCCCTTGACTATCTCCTCGAATTTTTCATTCTACTGTCATTCCTCGCACCTCCAACAATGTTTCATTATTCATTCATCCTTACTTACTTTTACCTTTTTACTTTCTTCAAAAATAAAAAAGTTTTCCCAAGTATTGCCTTGGATACAGCCTATGATGATTTTGATTCATTCTCCACTTCTAGCAATACTGACTATAATCATTTTATGGAATACCCATTTCAGCTCTTGGAACCTTCCTCCATCATATTATTGCTCTTGATCTTGACATGAAGGTCTCTGATGATGGGCAACTCACTTCCCCACTTTGTGAAGCAGTCTATTCCGTGGATGGTTTGCACTTCATTATATATATAACTGCCTCACTGAATCCAAGTTTGTCTCTGGACACACAGGATACCTATTTCTTTTTTCAATATGAACTTTTCAGGCACTTGAAGATAGACATCACTTTCCTCAATTCCTCTCTCTTTGTCTGTATTTATTAAAACAGTACTTCAAATGGGAGTGGCCTTAACTTGTGCATTATTTTAACTTCTTAAACACTTTGAAAATATCAATGGTCTCCTTATAAGTTCATTTTGTGGATTCATCATCTAAAAAAGGTCATGAAGAGAGCTTTGGATTTAGAGTGAGCTAAACTAGATTTGGATTCTGGACCTGTCCCATATTTTAGACAACTTTTCTTACCTTCAGTTTTCTCAGCATATCATGTGGCTAACAATGTTGGCCTCACAGGGTCATCGTGACGATTAGGTAAAATAAACTATACAGAGTCTAGTACTATGCCTGGTGCATTGCAGGTGCCTCATAAATCTTAGTTTCCTTTCTATTTCCCACCATATCCTTCCTTTCCCTCAAATACTTTTAACCTATACTTGGAACAGAGAGAATTTTTTGCTGTTTTTTTTGTGATTTAAAGTGAGAGGCATCAGATTTGCCTGAAATTATGTAAGGACTCTGTGAGGAAATCCCGAAGACTGCTTGGCTAAAATCAAACTGTTAATCCTCCTTAGTTTGTAATGCAGAAGAATATCTCATAGTGAGGACTAACTCATCCCAGAGATACAGCTTGGAGGCTCTGACTAATTATGTCTATTATTTCCAAGGTGCCACAGATTATGTGGCTCCTGGCTTAAACATTGACATAGAACTTTTCCATTAATTATAGGCAGCACAAGAGGAACTTGGCAGAACGTTATATAAGACTTTACTGTAGGCCAGTGTGTAACAAGGAAAGTTATAACACAAAGAGTAACTTACAACTAACATCTAGATAACTTGGTATGGTTCACTCTCTGGAGTCCACAGCTCCATATCAGTAGGAGATTGTTTTCCTGTGTAGTTTCTGGCCTAATTCTATTGATAGAGGATCTCTTCCCTTGGCAGTAAGAACAACTGTAAGCATGGACAAATCACTCAAGATCCAATTATAAGAGAACAAGGCACACCCTCTTTCTTGAGTTTTAAATGCAACTTCCTAGGCTCAGGGGCACTTTTTACTTGATGCCTGAAACTGTGACTTTCCACTCATTTGGGGAATAATCTTTCCCTTCTCTAGAGTGGTATGGGTTTACCCTAGGGTTTAATCAGGATAGCATCATCAGAAAACAGGAGTTCTACATCTTTGCTAAATGTACAAAGGAGAAAAAGGGAACCCCCTTCCCAGATTAAAATCATGTGTTTTCCACCATATCTATCAAACATTTATTTCTTTTCTTTTCTTTTTTTTTTTGTTATTGCCAATACTTAAATGATGCTATCAAAGACTAACGGTGACATTAATTATTAATAAAACCATGTGTAAGGTTTTGCTTAAGGTGAAACTTGAGATTATTCTTATTCATCTTGAGCATTTATTATTTTTAAGACATGTTGTCAGAGTACCTCCAATGAGTATATTCAAAATATTGTACTAGGTCCTTATAGGAGCAAATATTTTAAGTCAGATTCTTGCACCCAAATTCTATGTCTAATCTTACACACATATCATATTTAAACTGTTTTTTTTTTATAATAATTCCACTCATCTTAGCATGAAGTCAACAATTCTTTATCTGATTTTGTTCTTGGCAAATAATAAATGCTTCTGGTTACTTATCTTTTAGAAGTCAGCTAGGGCTATTGAAAGCTATTTCCTTCTCTCAGCCCTTTATGGGTGTGAGAGGAAGAATTGCCAAGTGAAAAGAAAGGATCATGCTTCTTCTCCATTGCTGTGCCACTTGCATGCTCAACCAATCAGGAGACACTTTTCTAACTCGCTTTTAAAGAAGTCTCTTTTCTTACCATCTCTAGCTGATTATAATATGTATATATTATCCTCAGTGGGCTGATGACCTCATGAGATCATTTTTAACTAATACTACAGGTTTAAATACTAAGGTTCTATCCAAAACATTGTAAAAGTGTGTTTCTTCCTGCTCCAGATATTGTTTATGAAATATCCTTATACAATGATTTTATCCCTCCTTTGCTGGATATCCACAGATTGAAATGCATGTCTGTCTATCCATCTGTCTACCTACCCTGGTTTTACACTTTAGATTTCACAGACACACATCCATCTACACCAATGTCTGTTGATGTCATGCTGCATATGCTGGATTAGTGGGTAAAATTAGGGACTATGTAAGGATATAGTTTTATATAAAAATGACTGTTAAGTGAATGACTGGAAATTTTAATAATTGCTTTCATGTACTATCTTAGAATTCTTGAAGCTCCCTAAATATTTTTTATTTATATTGGGAGCTATTTTGTTTAGCCTAACAATGCTAATTTAGAGATATGTAGATGAAAGACCCTATATTTTATCCATCCAACCATCCATCCACTCATCTGCTCATTAATCACTCATTTATATTTTTCCTTGTTTCAAAAACCAGTGCTATATTTTCAGTATATTATTTTAAGTAATTTAAGTCATATATACAAATCATTTTATGGGCAAATAAATTTAGGCTTAGACAAAGTAGCTTTATGCAAGGACAAATTATTTACTCTAAATTGCTTACTCTTTCTTCTTTACATTTTATTTTTAGAGAATTCTAAAAACTTAGGCCAGTAGTGACCTTATTGGTCACCTTGTCCAAACTGCCATTTGATCCCCTGACAGTTTTTCCTAACCAGTTTCTATATTTTAGTTATTTCCAATAAAATTTTACTCAAAAAGAAATACCTATGAGCACAGGATCAGTGGGGTCTCTCACTAATTGTTATTTTCACAGTGCCTAGTGCTATGTGCATGCAGGGGACAAAAATATGAATTTATTACAATTTTAATAGTATATTTTGGGTATCAGTCATGTGTGGGGTGCTGTAAGAGAACTGTTTCAAAAAGATCCATTCCCTGAAAATTTGGAATCTAAAATTAGAAATGAGAGCAACTAGGAATGGCCCACGGAGAAAGTAGCTCAGTAAAGATGGGTGACAGTAAGAATATTAAGTTTATCAAACCATTTTAAGGTCATTTTAGTCATATTCTTAGACTTTCAAAATTGGCTATTCATTTTATCTGGTGTCTGTGGCTGTCTCTTTGCCTTTGTTATATTCCTTTTCTTCTGCGAATGTGAGTGTGTTTGTGTGTGCGTGAGAGAGAGAGAGAGAAAGAAAGAGAGTGAGAGAGAGAGAGAGAGATCAGAGCTGAAAATATGGGCCTAGATGTGGAAGGCGAGAGTTGGACAGAGCAGAAATCTAGGTACCATGTACTCTGTTAGACTACCAGATTTTAATAAGTAGATTGAATTTAGGTGGAGAATTTTAGATGGTGTTGATAAAGCAAAAATAATTAACTTGGAAATGCAGAGGCTACCCTTGAGTTAGCTGAGTTTATTTCTTGACATAAAGAGTAAAATCGTTCCATTCTCTTTGGGATGGCCTATGCATTTATTTGACTTAAAAAGCTGGGTGGATGGATGGATGAGTTAATTCATTTATTCAAGTATTTATTAAGTATCTGCTATGTGTTAAACACTATTTTAGGCACTGAAGATATGAAAGTAAACAAAATAGACAATGTCCCTGTCCTTTTGGATTTTACATTCTAATGGGGATCTCCTAGCCATGTTTCTCTTCTAGAAAGAGGGAGAGCCACTGAATTGGTGGCAGTAGAAATTAGAGGAGGGCTAAAATGATGGGCAGTCTGTTGTGGCAGCTTTTCTAGTATCCTCAATCGAGCTGTAAAGGAAAATAATAAAGTGCCAACTGTCCCCTAAGTGGTATAAGCCAAACTAATATACATTTCTTAGGAATGGGAATGGAGAAAATGTAAGATTATCCCCTTATAAGTTTCTTTAATTTTTGTTTTGGTTAGTTTTCCTATAGTTTTCTTATAAAGCTTAACTTATAAGGAGGAAAGTATTTGGAGGCCACATTCTTGGAACCAAAGAGAACAGAGTACCTTGTCATGGCCCAAAATGGTAAAACTCTCACCTTAGCTCCCTGGTCTAGAAAGAGGTAAAAGCTGAGGAGGGAGAGAATTTGAGACACTTGTATCTCCCTCCTTTCCAACACAGAATGATCACTTCAATATCATACACAAGATGTGAGACCCTGCTAGAAGCTAATAAAAGGACATTTGGCATTCCCATTTTCTTTTCTCTATGTGACCTTGGTTAGGGCAGTAGAGACATTGTGGTCAGAAGGTCTGGGTTAAACTTATAGATCTTCATTCATTGATTGTGTGACCTTGGGAGATCACGTCATTAATTGTAATCTCAGTTTGTAAAATTGAGTTGTTGCTATTTCCTTAACTTTCATCACAGTGTTGTTGAGTCTCAGTGAGATAATACATGGGAAGATCATTTTTAACAGTAAAGAGCTATATAAATGCACATGATAATTATATTTTTATTTCATTAATTTTATTACGTGATTATAATTATTCATGGTATTATGTGTTTATTGACATATAATATAACATAGAGGATAAAAGGGAAGCTCTAGATATAGATTACATGGATTTGAATCTGAGCTCTACCAATTCTTACTTGGGTGACCTCGGTCAAGCAACTTTCTGTGCCCTGGTTTCTTCATTTACAAAATGAGGCTATGACAGAACCTGGCTCATAGGGTTGTTGTAAGGGAACCTGCCTCATAGGGTTGTTGTAAGGATTCAATGTGTCAGTAATTATAATGCACTTATAAGTGTGCAGGGCACTTAGTATTGGCTCATATTAGTAATATCTTATATTTCTTATCAAAGCAGACATTCTCCAAATCATAGAAAATTTCTCTATTGGGGCACTGAGGATACCACCTTTCATCTGTGTCATAAAGAGGAATTAAATCTATCCTCTTTCCTGTTTTGAAAGATGACCAAACCAGATAGACATATAACATGTAGTAATTCAGTTGTTGAAATTAAACAACATAAATGAATTTTCTATATAAGGGAATTCACAAATTGTTAAAAAGTAGTTGTTTATTTGCTTTTGCCAGCCTATTTTAACTGACAATCTTGTGGAGAAAAGCAAATGGAATAGCTAGTGTATAGGATAAAATTCATGAGAAAAGGTCTTCTTCTGCCTCTCAAGCTTGCTGTGGCAGAGCCCAGTGAGCTCATATTTGTTGGGAGCCTGAAGCCCCACACCCCTTCTTGTGAGACCACTCCTACATGACAATCTGCTCAGATGGCCGTACCTTACATGATAACTGCCTCGAAATCTTTATGCCAGAAACTGATTGCTCCTGGCTATGCAAGTTAATTTGCAAGTGACCTTTTATCCTTCTCTAGAAACTGTTTAACCATAAACATTCTGGGTGGCAACCTTTACTTTGAATGTCCTGTCTTTGTCTCTCCTCAAGATATTATCATATCTTTACATTCCAGACCCTTTGCAGCATGCCTGCCTTCTCCTATATAAGATGTAACCTAAGAATCAATAAACGAGACTTGATCAGAATACTGTCTTGTCTCAATTTCTCGTGTCTCTTGTCCCATCCAATTCCCACTCCCCCCTCCAGGGTCTGCGTTGAATATCCCGCGGGTCGGGACATTTTTGGCGCCCAACGTGGGGCCTGGATACGGGGGACAAAGTGAGGAAGAAGGCGCATAGGAGGGTCGACCACTGAAAATGAAAGAGTAAAACCTTCATCCGCCGCGGGAACCTGCTGCGTCAGGATAAGGTGAGTAAGAGCGCCTGATAATGGGACAAGAATTAAGAATTAAGAATCAAAAATTAAGAATTAAGAATTAAGTTGTCATGACGTGTACATAAGACAGTTACAAAAAGCTTTAAAGACACGAGGAGTAAAGGTTAAAACAAGTGATCTATTAAGATTTTTTGATTTCGTGAAGAATTTTTGTCCTTGGTTCCCAGAAGAAGGGACTACTAATTATAAAAGGTGGTCTTGAGTTGGAGATATCTGTGGGTTCCGGGGTGCTGAGGATAGAAGCTGAGATAGCAGAGTGTGAGATATTAGTGGCCCAGGAGACAAAAGTGGAGACTTCAGGGGTCTCAGGGCCAGAGGCTGGTGAGGCAGGAGTCACAGCATGAAGAAGTTGCAGATAAGTTTTTCTGTTAAGAAAAGAGAATACAGTGCTAGGAAGTGTAAATAGCGAGCAGCTTACTAAGATATTGCTTAGCGTTTTAGGTTTGTAATTTTGATAATGTTAAAAGATATGAGGAAAAAGGAAGACTTAAAGCTTGAGAGAAGAAAAAAAAATGCTTATAGAACAAGACGGAGGTTGAGAATGAACCTTTTTCATGGAAAGAAAAAAAAAATTCTTTAAAAAAGATGTTGAAAGGAAGAACAATGGAAAATTCCCTATCTAAGAATAAGAGCCTTTTTCAGATTTTGTTAACCGGCTAATGACAACAGCAGATAGGTTGTTAGGCAATGCAGATGCCAATCTTGATTGCATAAAACAATTGGCTTTTGAAAATGCTAATCCTGCATGCCAGGTGGCCATTAGGCCCTGCAAAAATAAAACTGACCTTCAAGGATATATTCGTCTTTGCTCGGACATTGGCTCCTCTTATCAACAAGGTTTAGCCATGGCCGCAGCCCTCAGTGGACAAACAGTAAAGGATTTTTTAGCTAATAAAGGCCAAAATAATAAAGGTTGCTTTAAATGTGGCAAGCCTGGTCATTTTGCTAAAAACTGTCAGGAATACCAGACAAAAGCCGTAGTCACCAAGCCTCCTGGACTTTGCCCACGATGTAAGAAAGGAAAACATTGGGCAAATGAATGTAGATCCAAAACTGATGCTCAGGGAAATCCCTTACTGTCCCCTCAGGGAAATGGGAAAAGGGTCCAGCCCCAGGCCCCGAACCAAAGGGGGGCTATCAAGTTTCTCTCAGCCAACAATAACAATCCGTTTCAAATCTCACTAGAGCAACCCCAGGGAGTGCAGGAATGGACCTCTCTTCCACCGCCCGTACAGTATTAACTTCTGAAATAGGACCTCAAATTTTAAATACAGGGATCCGCAAAAAAAAAAAAAAATCCTCTCTTAAAAGCAGTGGTTCTTTTCTTAACTGCATGTGCTACTCTTTTTCTCTGAAGACT